>NW_009953649.1:2107466-2131609 GCF_000747805.2 Chaetura pelagica
CCAGAACAACTAAATAAAAATGCAGAATGTTCTTCTGTTGTGGCACAGAAAAGCTGTACCAAACTGTGGCAGTACAAGAGCTGTGTACTCAGCATGTTGGTTTTAGTGATGAGGCTGACTTAAGTTTTCTTCTTCCTCTGTCTCCCCTTCTCAGTACGGTTTATGTACTGTAATTTGTAGGCCTATTCTATAACTTGCATTCCTGAAATAACTTACTAAAAATACCTTCTAAGCCTTTCCCCAGTCTCCCAAAATTGGAGAAGGGGAGGAAAAGACTACTTTTCTGAGGACTGGTATCAGTCATGTCATTTACACCTGAAGATTTGCACTGACACAGCTGCAGTGGTGACCAACTGGGGAATCAGCAGGATGGGTCAAAGAACCAAAGCCTCCTAAGATGCTGTTGTCATCTAAGCTGTGTAACTGAGCTTTCAGGCTTTGGAGGTAGCCCTGGAGTGTGGCAGTGCAAGGCTTGAGCTGCAAGCTGCACCAGCACAGCTGCTGTGCGGCTTTACCTTGAATGGGATCAGGGAACTGTTCTGGATTAAAAACACCTCCTCGTTACTTTGCTGAAACGCAGATGCATTTCTTGCCTTAATTCCTAATACAGCTCTGCAAACACTGCTCAGCAGAACTGAGAGGACAGTGTGCTGTGCTGCAGGGATGAATGCGAGTGGCCTGTACGCAAAACTGCCACCAAAGGCTCTGTCAGCAGGGTCCCCTTAAGGCTGAACTAAGAGTTTGGAGGCTCAGTACTATTTCCTGAACAAACCTTACACAGTGTCTGGGAAAAGACTGGTATGTTAGTTACTCTACATCAGTGTTGTGCAGATTTGTTTCATTTGTAGGTTTGTGAGATGAAATTTGTGGTGTTCTTTTGCGCAGTCTTGGTGTTTGTGCTTTCAAAGGAGTTTGTGTTAATAGGCTCATGTAACATGAGAGTTTTTGACCTGCTGCTTTGTGTTTTAGCTGCAGTTTCATCTGGTCTGTTCAGTGTTTGTTATTTGTAATTAATTTTATAGTGGATACAAATACACTTGTTTAAAAGTCAGGCTACTTTTAATGTTTTTGAGTTACTTTCATATATATACATACACACTTGCTCATAGAATGGTTTGGGTTGAAGGGACCTTAAAGGTCATCTAGTTTCAGCCTCTCTACATGGGCAAGGGTACCTCCCGTGGCAGCCTTGAACACTTCCAGGGGTGAGGCCTCCACCACCTTCCTGGGCAGCCTGTTCCAGTGTCTTGCCACCCTCACACTAAAAAATTTCTTCCTAATGTCTAACCTAAATCTTCCCTCTTCCAGTTTAAAGCCATTACCCCTTGTCCTGTTGCTACAAGCCCTTGTAAAAAGTCCCTCCCCAGCTTTCCTGTAGGCCTCTCAGGTACTGAAAGGCTGCTGTGATGTGTCTCTGGAGCCTTCTTTTCTCCGGGCAAGGAGAAGAGAGTCCATTTATAATCTTTTTAATCAAAGTCCATTTGTACAAGTACTATTAAAAAATCAAAAGCAAGCAAACAAACCCACAAAGAAACACCCTAGTCTTTCATTTGTGGCATTCCCCTTAGAGATGACTAATGTGTCAGTAACTAGAATTTGAAACTGCAGTTTGGATGCATGTGATTTGAAATTAGTAAGAAAGCAGTCATTCTAGCCTTTGTGTTTGCATTTTGTTAATGTTATCAGGAAAAGCAGATCTTAAACACTAGTTTCATTTACATTGAGACAAAAAGATACATGGCTGATTTAAAAATGCTTTTTTTGTGGTTCAGATAGACAGTATATAGGCATAGTAAAGTTCAAATTTGTAGACTATTACAGTCCTTGCTAGTGACACAAGCAAGACTTAGCAAATCAGACTTCCTGGCTCACTTTTTTTTTTTTCCTTATTATTCTCTTACCTTAAAGAATTTGAGGTGAAATCCAAAGCTAGCTGAGCTAGAGTGAAAACCAATCAGGGGTAACAGTACAGGGCCTAACAGTCAGCATGTAGCCATGGAAAATGAAGGTGAAACTTTAAAGTGACATTCAGGAAATGTGAAATGCATCTAAAATGCCTATTAGATGTGAGCATGAACTGACTTTGAATCATCGTTTTGATCAGACTGAAGAGAAACTCCTGCTTGTTCCAGTGGGTGGCTGCTTATTTTCTGAACATAGTTTTGGTGCTTCATCAGGCACTAAGGGTGCATTTGAGAAAGCACTGAGAGATTGTTGGAATGACTGTCAGCAAAATTTCTTTACAGAAGAAAGTGGAGGCACCTGCACTTTAATTTTTTGGGTGTGTTGGGGTATGATGGGTGTTTTTTTATTGGTTTGGTGGGGGTTTTTTATAAACTGCTTTCTGGGGGCAAATTAGATGCATGAGATGTTTCCCTGAATCCTTGCTGCCCTCTGTGGAATGCTGGCTTTTAGTTCACAAATGATGATACAACATCAAAGCATGGTGGTATTTTACTAAAATGGAGTTTAACAAGGCAAGTTGTTATTGTCATGAAATTCTAGTTATTGGATTATGCTTTCTAATTGCTAACAGTTATTAGTAAATCCATGAAGTCTGTCAGTTATGTTCCCCTTTGGGGGGAGGGGGGTGGAACTGAAACAGAATATGCTGAAACTATCTTTCTGAATCCTCCTACAAAACAATGTAAAAGTTTTTCTCTTTGTATTCTCATCTACTAAGATGACAGGATACTGCTGTGGCATCTCCAGGATTACCCTTCTATCTTTTTTACCACTAGGCAAAATAAGTAGCATTTTCTTATAATGATATCACAGAATTTTAGGGGTTGGAAGGGTCCTCCATCTAGTTTAGCCCCCCTGCCACAGCAGGATCACCTAGAGCACATCACACAGGAATGTGTCCAGGCAGGTTTTGAATGTCTCCAGAGAAGGAGACTCCACAACCTCTCTGGGCAGCCTGTGCCAGGGCTCTGTCACTCTCACAGTAAAGAAGTTCTTCCTGATATTTACATGGAACCTCCTCTGTTCCAGTTTGCACCCACTGCTCCTTGTCCTATCACTGGACATCACTGAAAAAAAGCCTGGCTCCGTCCTCCTGGCACTCCCCCTTAACATATTTGTAAACATTGATGAGGTCACCCTTCAGTCTCCTCTTCTCCAAGCTAAAGAGGCCCAGCTCACTCAGCCTTTTCTCATAATAAGGTATATAAACATGAATTAAAATAAATTTTTTCAGTTTTATCCATTTATCATCTCACCAGCTCATCACCTTCTGCCACTGATACTGGTGTTGGATATGCAAATGCAGTCAAAATTAATGCAGCAAGAAAATGAAATATTTGTAAAATACACTTAATGTGTATTAAGGCCAGGAGTTTGAGAAGCCACTGGCTCAACAGTTTCTGCAGTTTTAACAATTAGCTATGAATGTGTAGGTTGGAGATAGATACTGTAGCCTGTTCTGTCTCTAAAGTGGGATTCTTGTTTAGACCAGGAAACACTTAAAAATTTTTCAGCAACTTCTTTACACAGGAGTGAAATCATTACTTTGTCTTGTTCCTGTTTTAAAACACTATAAAAAGCAGCTACATCATAGGTATGCAGTGGGATTAGATAAAGCAATTACTTCTTTTGCCTAGCCTGTGAATAGTAGCTATTCAGAGATCCAGTGAGAATAAAACCATGTTAGAAAAATGCAGATAGCATGGTGGTGTAGGTTGTACAAGCACATGGAGATCTTCCAGTAAAAGTGTACAGTTCTCTATTGTATCTCTTGGAATGCAACAGCTTAACTATAACACTATGTTGAGTCCTTAAAAAAACTGACTCTGCCAGCCTCTATTGAGTAACTTATTTTTTTTGCTTCCTTAATAGAGACGCGTCGTTGATGGCCATGAGGAGACGCATTGAAGGCTTGACACCAGAGGAAATAAGAAATCTTTCCCGAGATGAAATGCACATGCCAACAACTATGGAAGACTTTGAAATAGCTTTGAAGAAGGTTTCTAAATCTGTATCTGCTGCGGACATTGAGAAATATGAGAAATGGATAGCTGAATTTGGATCATGCTGAGTTGTCTTATCTTGAAGAAGCCGCCTTACGTCTTAAAAGAGCTCTAGAAGTAATGAGTAGTGTGTCAGTGCACTGCGTGCTCTTTTTAACTTGTAATTTAAGAGCAACAGATGTCTAAATAAATTTTTTTGAAATTCAAATTCTCTTTAGCTTTCTGAACTAGGTTGCCCTTTTTTTCTCAAATGTGGGAGATACTGATGAGATCTACTGTGATCTTCAAGATTTTTGAAGTGACTTAAATTTAATACTAGCACTTTTGCATCAGAGGGTTTTCTCTTGAAAAAACAGCTGTTACAAAAAAAATTAAAAAGAAGCAAACTGCTTAGCTCTGCTAAACCAATTAAGGAATGCTGAGAACTAGAAAACTGAATGAACAAGACACAGTTTATTTAGATGGTTTCGTTAGCTGGTCTGAGAGAACTCTACCATTAAAGTGTTTCAAAGCTATGAATAAAGAACCTGTAGAGAGGCTCAGGTTTAGAACAGCAACCCTTGAGGTCAATAGAGTCGACTGAAGTTTAAGCAAGGGGTAGGATCATCACTGGTTTACCATATCTATTGACAAGTGGAATGTAGAAGCAGTTCTCTGATTCTAGTGACCTCTTAAGTCATCATGTTTGCTTAAAAGTGGTTGTTGTGATGCAACACTTAGAATTTGTCTCCTTTAAAATATCTGTTACTTTGGAAACACTTCATCCTGATAGCTCATCTCAGAGCAGCCAGCTGTAGTTCTGCTTACAGGTAAACTTCATGTTTTTTCTTTAATCAAATATGTCTAGACTTGTTTCAGCTGGCAGATACATATTATATGAAACCAGCTGTGGAATTTCTGGTCGTGTGTCTCTTCAGATGCTGCCAGGCAGATGGGAAGGACAAATGATAATGAAAAGTTCCAATCAGAGTCCCAAGTACACATTTGTTACAAGATGTTCAGGATAAGAGCATAAAACATACTTAAAAGTCACCATTATGTCATGAGTGACAGCTGGACACACTGAAAAGGGACTTCCAGCAGTGCTGGTGCTGGGACACGCTAGAAGAAAATGGAGATAGTTGCAGATACTGTTGAGAGCTCCTGAGTCCCTGGGTGGACATGGCATGATTGAATGCAGAAATGAAGGCAAGAAGTTCAGGTGAGTATGCAAGTGTTTGCATTTATTGATTTCCATCTTCAAAATGGAAAAAAAAATGCTTCCCTTTTGAAAGCACAGCCATATGTGACCGAGTTAAGAAAATTATGCAGTGTTTTGAAGAAAGTGGGTTCTCTTAATACTTTTCTGTGTGTGTGTTAGGATGAGCGTAAAGCTGTCAGTTGTGTTGCAGGAGATTTCTTGTCATAATTCATTGCAAGCAAATCAAACTATTCAATCTGTCACCTGGGTAAGAAGGGAAGGTACACATACTTTAGTCCTTGGAAGCAGTCCAGTAAGGGGCCACTTAAAAAGAAAGTGTGATGCATTTCAGGAACTTCTGAAGTAAACCTCATTTTAAAAGCAGTAGTTTAATTTAGTTCAGCCAGCCTTGTTCACCCTAAATGAACACCAGGGTAATACATGGTAGAGAGGAAAAATGTGGTAGATGCTGAATCTGTAGCTGAGGTTAGTTTTGTCTCAGAATGAAGAATATGATACCAGCCACCTTTGGTAGAGTTACTTTGTGTAGGTAAAGGGCCACTGCTGCTTAACTCCATGTGTTCAAAAGTCAGAGAGAGATTCTGAAGATGAGACGGAACAAGGGCTGCTGCAGTGAGAGCCAGAGTTCATGAGGGAAGATGTGGCCTTTCTGAAAAAGGTACTGCCATCCTACGGGTTTTTTGGGTAGTTGTTTTGCTTGTTTTGTTTCAACCCTGCCTCCACCTCCCTTTCTCTCCCCTAGCTGGCACCTGAGCTGAC
Organism: Chaetura pelagica; assembly: GCF_000747805.2. Taxonomy (NCBI): domain Eukaryota; kingdom Metazoa; phylum Chordata; class Aves; order Apodiformes; family Apodidae; genus Chaetura; species Chaetura pelagica. The sequence goes on from NW_009953649.1 coordinate 2,113,395, forward strand.
AGCTCATGTCCCAGCTCAAAGCAGCACTCCTCTGAAAGGCTCGAGGCTTCTATGGCTCAAGAAAAACACAAGCACATAAAGCTGAACGCTAGTGCTTTAACTTTTTAACACTTGATAGCTCCAGCTCCATAGCACAGCAATGTTGTCTGGCTATTACTGGGTGCAAATCTGCACTTTTGTTAAAATTTTATTTCACTAACCTGATGGTAGTATTTCTTTCTTTGTGGTTTGTAACTTGTAGGACACAATACAGAAGAGGTTTAGTTATCTTGTGGAAATTGACCAAGTTGTGAAGCAGTACCAACGCTTTTCCAGGCTTAGCCACTCCTTTATGTTGCAGCTGTTTATTTAGAATAGAGTTAAATTGCCTCGTTGCTGGGGGGGTGAACTGGTGTCTGAGTGGGGGAACTGGTGTCTTGCAAACAGCACATGCTAAGAGCTGCCAGATTTCCATCTGCAGTGGAAGTCATACCGTGCCAGTGCAGTAAGGGATACTGTTCCATGTCCATCCTTTTTTTTTTTTTCCCAAAGAAGCTAAACTTCAGCCTTATACATGTTTGAACTGTGCTAATGAAGGGGGCCAAGCCATGTTCATAAAGTAGAAATAATACTAATTTCTACATACAGAGGAGTTTGCTACTGTCTAAACATTTGCTCTTGTCTATGTAGTCACAGGTCCCTGTGCTAGACTTAGAAGTATCCCATTTAGTCCTGAATGACCCTTCTGCCATGTGTTCAGTTCACTAGGTTGCATTCTTAATTCAGATGCCTCTGCAGCTCTAGCATCACCTGTGTTTTACATGGTTATGTTTTTGTTACTGTGGCTTTCCTGCACAGTGGCCTGGGGACCACTGCCTAGGGCTCCAGGGCTGCCAGTCACTGCCACATGCCCCTGATCAGCAGAGCAGCTACTAGCATCTGGCACATGTTTGGGATCCTGCACTCTAATGACACTGAGCTCCAGGAAGTAAATGCAGAGTACAAACCCACAAGGTGCTAGAATTATTTATTTATTTATTTATTTATTTTTAATTTTTTAAACAAGGAAGTTTGAGAAGTGTTCCTGTTATCTTGGGCTGACATATACCATGATGTGCTGCTGGCTGGTGGTTTTCGATTGGTTTTGTGCAAGGCAAGTCAGGGTAAGAATTGTTTCTTCTCCTGCTGCAGTGCTGTCAGTTTCATGACACAAATCTTGTTGTTCCTGTCACAGACCCAGCTGTAAGGACAAGTATCTGAGTAACTCTGAGATCTCACTAAATTTATTATTATCTCCCTGTGAGGCAGGGCAGAATCTTAGCTTTCTCCCCCAGTTATAGCCACTTAAGCTGAACATGGAGAATTCTAAACACTCAATAACTCCTCAGTCTAATGCCAGGTAGTTAAGATTATTTTTTTTCCTAGTCGTTCTTCTGACAGATAATTTTTGTACATAAGACCAATGAAAAACTAAGCAACAAATAGTACCCTGCCATCTAACACATTTGGCAAACTGCTGATTTATGTAACTAGAAATAGATGCACACATGAACACGGTGTAATAAACAATTTAAGTGTTTATTTGAAAAATGCTAACAGTACAAATTGGCATGGGCAGATTGGGCCTACTTACCAACAGTAAGCCAGTATTTTTACAGAATTTTGTAGAATTTTCTTTTTTGAGACTTTATATAGTACTGCTGTCACAGGTACAAAAAGCATATTGTTTAAAAGTGTGAACAATTTTTGACTGGATAGGGCCATAAAAGTGTAAAGTGCTTGAAATATAAATCTGCCTTTTTAACTTTTGTTTTGCATATACAAAATGTCAAATTACTTGAGTAACACAAATGCTTGGCAGTTATCTTTTCCTTGCAAGGCACACTTAACCCTAAGAGACCTGAAACCAGGCTGGGCAGCTTTAGTTAGACTTGCAGGCATGGCCGATGTTTGCAATACTCCTTTGTCCTTTTCTGAGGAATGCTTCCTGCAGACTTCATTGCACCCTGCATTCCATCATCTCACTATTCACAAGAGCTGTTCTGGTTTATCTATGGATGTGAAGGTAGCCAGCATCCTGTCTGAGGTGTGGAAAAGTGACTTCACAGAAGTTATAACCAATGGTAGTCCTCAGGGTGGAAATTCTGAAGCTTCTGAAAAGGCTGCATGTTTATGGAGAGGCACAGGGAAGTCAGCTTTGGGCCTCAGCTGGAGTATCCCTTCACTGATGAATCAACTGACTTGGTTTTCTTGGTAGGAGACAAGGTATTAAGATCAAGTGCCAGATTTCAGGTAAATTAAAAATTTGTTTTTAAAAAGTTAACTCCAAAGCAAACAGTATTAAATACATGCTTTCTCATCTAAATTATTTTTTGTGTCTGGAAGATCTGAAGGCAGGCTGATAGTAATCACAGGTACAAAGCTGGCTTCATCCAGGAGAAGGATGCCACTGAAAGGTAAGATTACCTGGCATTAGAATATACAAAATAATTGTGTTCTAAAAATTAGATTTATTCTTAAACTTGCAAGTAAGTACTACCCTCATAATACCTCTTTTATGAAGCTAGAATGAGAACTCGATGGAAAAGTGGTTACAAAATGTACTAGCTGTGGTTTCAGAGGGGTCCCTTCACCCTGTTTCTACATGTGAAATATCAGTCTACATGTGAAATCTCAGCAGTGTAGGCTCTACACACTCAATTTCATAGCAGCCTAAAACTGTCTGATGTCAGGAGCTGTGAGGCTTTTGCACTGAATTCTCTAAGAAGGCTAAAGCCTCTTGTTTTATCAGTGTACTGTAAAATGGTATTCAAGACTTGGGACGAGGTCCTGACTCACATCTGCAACCGCCATTCACCAAATGAGACCTTCTACTCATTCCTACTGATTTGCTATCATGAATTAAACCACTACCACTTTTTACAGGATCACTTTATATTTTTTCTTTTAGCAAGTAAATTATTCTGGTTTTGAGGGGGTTTGTATGTTTGTTTTTGTTGTTTCTTTTTTTTGAAGGGAGGGGAGGACCATCCTTCCAGTATTACAACTTCTTGAAATGCTCTGACAAGCCATGAACAAGCCCCATGTTCTCCAGTTGGAAAAGAAGTAAGTGCAGGCTGGTTCCTCTGCTCTGCACTGACCTCTGCCATGGACAGGCTATCAGACAGTTCATGGAACAGTTGATGCAGATCAGAATTTTTTTTCCTAGTTCTACTTAATTTAAAGTTTCACACCTGGCAGTGTTAAGCTACTTACTGCTGTGAGGGGTACAAAGTATTTCTTTACTTTCTCTGGTCCAAGAAGGTAGCTGCAAGAGGTACTCCAGTCTGACAACACATGTTGTGAAATGTCAGGGAAGAGCATGGTCTCTTTTTGTCACTGCAGTTTCCAACCTTTCTGATCTCCCAACCCTCCATTTTTCTAGCTCTGTCAGAAGGACTAAGATATGTGAATTAACTGCATTCAGGACTGTTCAGAAGCACAGCTGGTCAACTGCATTTGAAGACACCAGCTGTGCTTGTAGGTGATGAAGCACACTACACTGTTAGTCACTTGTGTTGCAAGATGTATGGTTCCAATAGGCAGATCTTCTAGAAGTGATGTGGGTTGCTTTATTCTGTACATGCTTGCCTGCTCCTGCACTAAACCTTTCTTGCTTCTCTGAAAAATATTAGTGTTGCTGGTACCACATCAACTGAGAAAATAAAGCCATCTGCAGTCTTTCAATTTTATTTATCACCTGTTGCCACCACTGCTACACCAATCACTATGACTTGTAAGCTGCCTATATAGGTAGCTCCTCCTATATTTGTCTGAATTTTCATACAAATTTGCAAAGCTGAATTTGAGGCCTTTCATAACTCCTGTAATATGTCCAACACAGTAGGAGTATGAAAATACTGAGTTGTTGGAATTGTTTATCTCCAGCTTCTACCCTTCTCTCTCAAAGCTATGTTAACAGTGTCTCACATTGTAGTTCTTAGAAGACAGTAAAAGTTTGGCAGTATGACAACCAAGCTAAAGACAGTTCCCATCAAAGATTTGGCCATGTTCCTCTGAAATACCTGTGTGTCAGAGTCACTTGGAATTAAAAGTTACTGGCAGCCTTTTCACTGAATTGTTGTCACCATCTTCCTCCACAATGGGGCTCATTCTTGACATTTTTTTTTAGTTAATGTTTTGCTATCATCAGAGAAAAAAAGCAAAAATTACTTACCTCTTTTCACAGGAAGGGAAAATCACCTTTAAGACTTTGAGAATAAGAGCTGCTCCAACAACTCCAACTACAATGACTTCCATCAGACTAAAGAAGATAGGTAAAGATCGAAACCAGAATCCACACAACCCTTTTCTCAAGTCTTCCACCCACTGGCACATCACCTACAACCAAACAGATAAAAATAAAAAGATGGGTTGCAAAATGTAGTAAGTATAGTCTTTGTAGCTACTGGTTAATCACGTTACATGGTGATAGTTTTACTTAAATTTATGTATGCTTAAGCATACATAAAAGCAGGATGAGATTAAGTGGTGATTCAGACCTCCTTCTTATAAGAAGTTTGGAACAAGTGAAGGTTCAGTTCTCTGCTCATCCTAGCAGAGGTCTCTGAAAGGAAAGGCCACCATAGACAACAAAGGACACTTGAACGGAGCAGGTGAAGGGTGAGCCATTTGGCCTAGGCATAGAGAAGCTAGGATACCATAGTAGTGTATAGCAGGGTAAGGGCTACTGACAGCCCAGGAGAGACATAGCACCTGCTCTAGCCTATCTGTAACTTTCAACCTACTATCTTGGGCTTTCCTGTCTTGGCAGTAGATAGTAAGGTGTTTCTTTCAGTCACAGAGGTCATCGTGCCCATCCCAAGTTAATGTGGAATTGAAACTTCTTGAGCTGTTGCTGTGTTTCTTACAGCAGGGGAGACCACTGGCCTCACTCCCAGAGGAGTAAGACCTCCAGCAGTCAGAAAAAGCTGATGTAATTTAAAGCTAAACAGCACATGAAATAAGTATAAATGCTTAGCTTGGTATAATGTGAATATCAAAACTTGCTGTCATGAAGGATCTGTGAGGTGAGAACATTGCAGGATTTAGAAGCCCATCTGATTCCTACTGGAATAAATAAAAACACCTGAAAAATTTATCACTGCTAAGGAGTAATTTTAGAAGGTTTATTTAAAGTTTCCTAGATTATGCCTGTAAAAGTCTGTTGTTCTTAGTGGTTGGCTGTGGGGATTTCTTAGACTTCTGTGGAAGTCAGTTAACTGTCAGATACCTCACACAGTAGAAAACCCTGGTGTTTAACAAATACAAACCAGACAAGTAGTACTCCAAGAAGTCAGTACTAGGTTAAAGTAGCAATGGCAATTCTCTATTCCAGACATTAGTTACTACATACTATGTTTCTCTTTTTCAAATTAAAAAATAAAGGACCAAAGGCTTAGGAATTTTACATACCTTCTTGCCATCTTTAAATGGATGTTGCGTTTGATCTTTACACGAGGAAAACCCAATACCTGAATCCTAACAATGCTGGGTTTGTTTTGTTTATTCTGTAAGCATCCACAAAGGAGGAAAACATAGTATTTGTATGTGTTTCTGTAGACAATGCTAAAAACTGAGAAGGAAGTTTATTCCCTTAATTACTAAATAACATTCAGCTCTATCTGCAATATGTAACTACAACTTTTCCTCCTTGAAATGTCACCAAGCTGTGGGGAAACAGGGAAAAAGAGGGAGGGGAAAAAACTGCTTATCTCTTTTAGACCAGTCTTCAAAGACATATACTAATAATTAAAATAAATTAAGAACAAAATTACCTTGTAAGAAGATGGAGACTCTACCCTAAGAGGGGTCTCTGGTAACTTGCCAGGTAAGGTCTCTTCATCTACTGTAGTCTCTACCTGCTGGATGAGGTACTGACTAGTAGTTTGCAGTGGATCTTGAGTATCTGAAGGAAGAAAAGCTAGATTTAGTGGGGGGCTTGCTTTTTATTTGAGTCACTATTCAGGAAAATAAAGATATATTGCATTTCTATACTTATGGTAAAGTTCTCACACATTTACAGCAAGAACACTGAAGGCTGACTTTTTCATTATTTATTTTTCTTAACTTGAGTAGTGAGCTCCACAAGAAGCAGAGCAAGTGTTACAGCCCAGCCTTAAGCTCTGCCCTTAGCTGTAAGTTTCAGCTGTTGTCAAATTAAAAGGTGATGAACTAGATCAAAATATTCATCTCCTGTGAAATCCTTAAGAGTCTTTAATTAAACAAAACTGACATAAGATTAAGGCATCAAATAACTTATCTTGCCTTTAAGTTATTCAAGTCTAACATAATACATTTATTCTCTGGTTTGGAAGTGACCCAGACAGGTATTTCTTCTTCAGTTTTCTTTCCTTCTCAGGAAGAAGGGGGAGCTTTAGAGAAACTTCCATTATAGCATGGAGAAATGTATTCCTGTGAGACGTCTGTGTTGCAGATTTACAAGTACCAAGTGCTTCAAAGGAGAACAGATTTGAAAACAAACAAATACCTAGAATGTGAGTAGTCAAGGAAATACCTTGAATTTAGGTATTTAAAACAAAATAAAAAACCAAACCACATAAAACACTTCCCTGTTAATGAAGAAACTGTTTCACTATGTAAAACACAGGAAAAATGATGTTGTTTCACCCTTTTGTAAAGCAATACATCTACTATGGATAAAAAATGTTAAGTAACAGCTAAGAGAGATACCTTTTCCTGAGAGGTTGGGAAGTGTAAATACAATGTCGTTGTCCCTTGGGATGGAGTACAGCATGCTCTCTTTTAAAGCAACGGTGTAGTTTGAATGTCTAAGTACTCTCAGGTCCTTTACTAAAATATCTATTTCTGTTACTTCTTCCTTCTGAACCTAGATAGAGATGCAAACATGTTGATATTGCTGAGTTTAAGTAGTGAAGTAGGCTGGCAGAGAAAACCAATACATCATAGGGAAGTCTAAGCTGTTAAAGAGTTAGATGTAGGGATGTCATAACAGGAACACTTCTATAGACTTCACCACATTATAAAATACAGTGAACAGACTTGGGTGTCTCTCTCCTGCAAAAGCATGTGGTAGTCACTCCATGGGCTCTTTATCTAGTCTTGCATAGCTCATTACAGTCCTCTTTCAGGGAGGTGTTTTAGAGCATGGAAAACTCAAGTACATAGTGAAAGAGCACTTGCAAACATGGAAAGTGTTGCTAAGGCAAGACTGACATTTTTGCTTTTGCAGTAACATGGCTTTTTTTTCTACAAGTGAAAGAACAGTTTCCTTCCTCTTCCAGTGATGCACTAGACCCATTTCATTTAATAATCACTGCAAGCATCACTTGTATAGAACACATTCAGAATAACTCCAACTAACATCAAAACTGCATTGTGAGGACAAGACCTGACTGAAATCCAGAGGGTTTGTGACCATTATTATAACTGCTACATAGAAATATAACTGCAAAAGAGGAATGCAGCAGTGTGACTCATGCTTTCAGAGCCATAGGCCAGGCAATGGTTTCCTTTTGCTTCAATGAAATCCTGGAATGCTCTGTGGTGTCTAGTTTGAGATCTGAAACACAACACTATTGGGTAACAGCTGAATCAAACAAGGATGTATTAGCCTCTTAACAGTGGGATAAACACCTCATTAGAAAAGCTTCAGACCTCTCAGTGGGACTTTTTAATTAACAGAGTAAAATTTTGACATGATGCAGATCCCTGTAAAAATATTACATGCTGAGCATGCAGTTAATTAAGGATCAGTGGTATCATCATCTTCCTTTTAAAAAAAGGCAACAGAGCATAAGCCAGCTTCAAAAGAGCCGTGTGACATATAAGATGTGGATGTGTACTGAAACAAAAATTTGACACTTTTTGCTGGCTTCAGCAGCTGTATCTTCTCTTCACAACCTCTCTGGTGGGAAAAATAACTATACCTTACAGGTGATTTTGAGAACTCAGTTCTGTACGTTTCAGTCTCAGCTAAAATTGTATCCTCTCACATTCACTGGTATTTGTGCAAATACAATTAGAATTAAGGGCTTTTTTTTTCAGCTCATCTCAAAACCCATGTTCATTACCAAGATTTTTATTCAAATGTATATATTATCTTATATGTAAAATATTCTAAGGCTAAACTCTCAGGGGCTGAGTGCTTTCACAACAAGCCCACCTGCTGCAAGAGTTTGCTGCTGCAAGCTGTTCCCATGCTAACTCTTTGTTAGCTTAGAATAAGTAATGAGTAACCTCAGGACTTGGAATGAGCCCATGCTCCTTTTATTAGTTTTGTACATTATTCTGTAAATGAAGTTTTGCTTCACTTGCATAAATGCATGTGTTCAAAGAGTATGTTACAGAGTTAATGATATTCCAACAAGCTTTAGGGGAAAGTCATCCAACACTAATTATTAAAACAGAACAGAAGCATTAAAACTTGAAGTTTCTTCATTAAATATTCCTGCTACTATACAGGAACTTTGGTTGGTATCTCACTCAGTACTGTGCTAACTAGCATTGGGTTACATACTTTGTGCTCTAACCACCAGGCAGATACATGTACACTTTTTAATCCATGGTAACTACTTGCCTCTGCTAAATTAAAAACAAGCAGAATGTTGAGAGTTTTTATTACCTGTTTTCCATCAATTTCTGTCACTTCTTCCTGAATGACAATCAGCTGCAAATCAGAACTGGATGCCAAAGGCCACTCGTGAACCATGATGCGAACACTGACGGTTCCCAAGTGCTGCTGATCTGATAAGTTATCCACGTATCGGTTCTCCACTGTTAACAGACAGTGTTGCAATTTTCAATGACAAACCACCCCACCCAGAATGTGCTATAGAACCATGGGGAAACAGTTGCAACTCTTGAGCCAGAGATGCCTGTGAACACTTAGGACCGGAATGGAAAAGTCATTATAACCAAGAGGACTACTAGTCCCAGACCAGAGATGCCTGAACATTTGTATGCAAGCCGGTGCTATGCTGATGTCTTCAGTGCTTCAGTAACTGCTGTTAGAAGCAGTAGTAATCTGGGCAACAGGTAAAACAGATGCCATGATTTTATTTTTATTTTTTTTTACCAGTGTATCACTAAATCAAACTTGGGGCAGGTCTTATGATACTACACAGCAGACAACAGCAGCACTGTATGATCCCCACACTGAAGGAACCTGCAGATAATGTCACATCCCTGCCTTTAGGGTTTGCATTTAAGCACTCGAAGCAGTACTCTCTGGCTTCGCTACTGCTGCATTTTTAAATTAGTTGTCCAAAAAGTTCATAAGAGTAATGCCACAGCCCAGCCAGCCACCTGTGTAAACATCTCAGTTTGCACCATGTTGCCCTTCTCCATACAGAAACAAATAAGTTCTTTTCCACACACTGCATACACTACCCAAGTGTCAGTGCCTTCATATGTGTTTTTAGTTTCCCCCCATTCTGTTTTCATATGTGACCACGACACCTTAAACTCTCTTCCTACCCAAAAGCTTTCAGCTGTTTCAACCATCTAATATTTTACAAGGGCATAGAGAACTGCCTTTCTACCCTCGGTGTTCCTGCAGAGTTAGGACCCTTTTCCCAGCTATCATGCCTCTACTACAGCTGAAGAGGGCATGCTAGAATTGAAGTGCTGCAGACATGCAAGAGCAGAGGTGACAGACCTCTCCAGCATGCAAGACAGCAGCACACATGAACTGAGACTGAACTGGTCCCTTTCTCTAAGCCACTAGTGCTGAGCCTAAGAGGCAAGTCGGGGGAAGGTCAGACTACTGTCTTTCAGTTGCACAGTAACAACTCAGTGTGTTCACTGCTTTTATGCTATGACCCCTTTCCTCACAGAGCTATTTTGTTTATTTTAAATATAGAAAAATAATTTTTTGGCATCATTTAGCAGTATCTCCCATTGCAAAAAAAATAAGTGGCAGAAGGAGAGAAAGAGGTTAGAGAGAAGAGAGAAAAGTCCCCTATAGGTATAAGCCACAGCACTAACGTGGCTGCTGAATGTTTTCTGACTTACAGCAGCAAGCCTATACCTTAAAGGACCAAAGCCTGAAAGATACAAAGTAGCTGAAGCTCCCTGTGGTCCCAACCTTTCATGTGTCAAGCTGCTCAATCCCCACTACATTCAACAAGAGTGAAAGACACTCAGTCTTTCAAAATTGACATCTGTGGGAACTTTGAGAGCATATTAATGCCAGGCAGTATCTGACAACGCTGTCAAGACAATACCATTCAAGAGGACAAATATTTGCCTCAAGTTTGGTTTTCACATACATTCAGGAGTATTTCACCCTCTATTAACAGATAACAAGTATCTCAATATTCTTTTAGCATTTTACAGACATTTACAAACATCTGAATCTACTGTTGAGGATTAAGTTAGCAAATAGTATAAATATTATTTTTCAGATAACAGAAGTACTCTGCTGAGGCACAGTAGCACAGAAGTAAGAGGAGCATAACTAAACCAGAAAAGGAGAAATTCATTACTGCTCTTCCTTTCCAGAAAATAAATAGTGTCAAATTAATAACTGATCATATTTGGGGAGGAAGGGTTCAAGAAACAAGGTCAAGGCTCAGAGAAGCAATTTAGAAAAAGCATTAGTAGTGTCTAAGTAGATGTCTGATTGTAAAGAGAGGATGACCTCAGAAACCAAGCTAGAGACTGACTGCACCTGATCCACCAAGAGATCATTCTGAATACAACAGAAGCATAAATGAGCATAATGGTCCTTGTTTAATTAATTATACAGTATTCTCTGTGTATCTCAAAAAAAATTCACAGTACTTTGTGGTCTTTCACAAGAGGTGTGACGCATTGAATCGGTGGAAAAAACAGCAGTTTCAAGATAATGAAGTCATTAACCACTGCAGGAGACTAGCAAAACTGCAGTATTTGTGCTATAGTATCCTATCCAGCAGAAACTTTTTTGTCCAATGGATGTAGAAATGAGAATTAAGAGTTCTTCCTAACAATAACTCACTGAATCTCTTTTTGGATATATGCCAACTAACCTAGGGACACAGCCATTAGCAGGGTGGAGTTGCATCCTTCTGTTTACATTGTCTAGCTTGTAGTGCAAAACATTCTTTAGAAAAGATAGGCAGAGCCGGGATTTCAGATTGGACTATTTACATATAAGCATATGAATGTGACTTAAGAACAACACAGTAAGATTTTTTTTTTTCCCCACCAATTTTAGTAGCAAAATTAAACTACCTTGGGAAATTATTTGCTTCTACTGTTGCTCAGGTTTGCAGAGTATGAGAACACGTAGTGGCTGTAAGCTTTAGTTACTGGTTAACAGGGAAGTAAAATACCACAGGGGGGGAAAATTAAGAAAGAGAATACTCACATATTACTGTTTGACATGTTATGTGGGCAACCCCACTTTTCATAGGAAAATCATTTAAATATACCTGTCCATTAACATAGGTGATATTAAAAACAACCTGAAAGAAAGAAAGAAAGAAAGGCAGAATGAGTGTGTGGTTCCTGGCCCTACAACTCTGTTCTCAGAGGAACAGACTTCATAAGGACTGACGTTAGACAAAACAATGTATTTGCATCCACAGGCAGACTTTGTTCCACAGCAAATTAATTCATTGAATAAATAGAAAAACTGGGCAAACCTGTCCTTTGTGAAGTTCTCCATTGGTTTTCAACATCAGAACATTGACTCTGATGGTTTCCTGAAAAACAACAGTGAGAAGAGATTTAAGTTTCTGAGGGAATATATAAGCTACTGCAGGCCACAGGCAGCTCTCATACTGTCTGAACAGAATGACAACATGCAATCCCCAGAGCACGTTCCCAGGCTTTCTATCCAGCAGACAGAAAGAGGAATATGCTTTCTTCATGTAAGAGTTGGGGCTTTCCCCCCCCCTTTTAATAAAGAGGATTGATGAAAAAGAATGACAGCTGCCATCCCCTTATGTATAAAAGGTTTTTAAAATAAACATAATGAAGCTAAATTCACAGGAGAACTTGTTTCACATGGATATAATGGAAAAGAAGTCTCTTATATTAGCTGAAAAATAATAGGTAATAAAAGGTAACATTTACAGCGAATATCATTTTTAAGTGCTCCAGTTAGTCTTCAAGGTGAACTAAAATTTAATGCATGTTAACCTCTACTAAAGAACACTCAGTTTTGTCAATGTCAGCAGTAATCCTGTTTCTTTTCTTTGGTTATCATATCCAAATTATGCCACATGGGACATCTCCAGACTCACAGCTAATGGAGACTTGCTGTCTTCTTTCAAATCTTAATTGCTGTAATTTATTGACTCATTCATTCTGTCCTCTCATTTCATCCTTGTAATTTCAGGGGCTCTTTTGCAGATGGGACCTCAAGTCTCCCACGCCTGCCCCTTACAAAACCTAAATACAAAAGCCAAACCTCTATTGGACATAACCAAAAGTAATGATTGCTACACTGCTTTTCTGAGTCACCTCTTAAAAAAAGAAAAAAAAGTCAAGCTCCTCATTTGCCTTTTGGAAGCCTTAATTCTAATGCATCTCATTTTTCTCTGGAAAACTTCTCCATACTTCAGCATCTTCTTTAGATCTGTGTTTGAGTCATGGTTTCACAACTAGCAGCTACACGTAAGTCACGTCTCAGAGTTGAACTTGCAATAAATTAAAAATATAAATACATAAAAAAGCTTTTCATTTGAGATTTTTATAAAACACTAATTTTCAGGCAGAAAATAATTGAAATATACAGTACCTAGCATATTATAGACCCAATTAATGAACAGAGGGCTTCTGAAGTGCAACTATAAAAAAAATCCTTAAAACAACAGATGTTAATCAGTATATGCAGGTAGCCAGGACTGCCAAAAACTGAAAAACATCCAAATATGATTCAGCAGAAATCTGGCATAATGAGAAGCATGGTTTAAAAATCTATCTCAGATAACCTTTTTATTAGAAATTACTTATTGATGGTTCAGACACATTTGTCAAATAAGTAGGAAAACTCTGGCCACTGAGACCAAAGAGAAATCTCTTTCTTGATGTCCCGTCTAGGAAATGTGTTTATAATATTTTTTCTTCAAACCTTAAATCTTACCTATTACTTAGAGAACTGGAAGTCTGTAACTGAAAATTTAAACAAGATTAATAATATAATCATAGAAGGTAATCTATTATGTCATCCTATCATTCCCTCAAATCACATTTTTTTCTCTTTTAGCTTTTTTAACTCTAGCATCCAGGGCTATACATCTTTTACACCCTTACTCTGTTAACAGATTACCAAAACCATGTGTCATTACTTTCTTTTCTGTTTTTTGGGAATTCAGAGGGCACAAAAGATAGATTTTCCAGGCAGTCTTAATAGTCCTTCATTTTTTAAGCCTCAATTGAAATTCTAGTTAATTTACATGGAAGCTATTTTGCAATCTTTTCTTCTGCAAAATGACTCACTGAGATTACAAAAAAAAGGAAATGACTGAGAATTTGTGTCAGCTAAAAAAAAATGCAAAGTCCCCCCTACATTTAATCAAATGCTTTACTGGAAAATGAAAGGCATGGGTCAACACAGCTACCCTCACCAACTGAGCATTAAATATACAGTGACAGGTATATACACAAATATTAATTTTATTCAAAACAGCTGTCAATCCTGTTGACATAGTATCCACAAGCACTGTCATTAATTGTGGTTCATACTTAAAACTTGCATTTGAAGAGCATACTATATGTTTAAGAAATTAAAATATTTCAGTGGATCACTTCCATGCTGTCAGAGTTATAAAAAATAGATCATAGCTTGCAGACAAATCAGGCAGCTTAACAGCTTGCTGCCTCTGCCACTAAAGAGTGTATATATCTCTCCTGCACATCATTCTTCCCTCTCATTTACGATAAGTCAGTGAGCCAATTTAGCTCATTAAATTGGCAGGAAAACTTTCCCTGTTTTTGCCAGACTACTTTCCTGTCAGTTGAACAAGCAAGGAGGAGCCAGACAAGCACAAGAGATTCAAGAATGCAACTGGGAGGATGGAGCTGGGCTACTTGTTCTGATGGCCTCAGGCTGTTAAACTGGCTCTGCTGCGCAGTCTGCCTGTCCTTGCACCATCTCCTTGGGAGAGGCCCATCCTCTCCATCATCTCAGGAGATGGTGGTGCATCTCCTGAACAGCACAGGTTCATAAACCTACTCAATAACTTAAAGCAATTATTAATACTCCACTACAGTGGCTACACCATGACCCTTGCAATTTTGTGTTCATAAGCAATTGAAAACTATTATTGCCATTCCTGTGACCAGCCTGTTCACATCCAGATCAAACAAATTCTACTGTTCACTTCCCATATCTTGTACATCTGTTCTCCTGAGTTGCTGTATGTTCTCATTTTGCCTCTTCACTAAGCAGTGTCACAAGACTTGATGTTGCTCTTGCCAAGAAATATTTCAAGTAGATCTAAAAGTTTCGATGAAAAAAACCCCACAATTTTCAATTGTTCTTGCTCCAAATGTTCCTGAACTGACACAGAAACATCTCAAGGACCAGAGGAAGACCAGCTTTTCCTGACATACTTCTTAAATGTCTCCAGTGATGTCCAAAATTTTCACACTCTCTTCAGCTATTTGCTCTAGTACTCAGCTACTTTGAACATGAAAAGTTTTCCTAAGGTCTAACCTGAAGCTTCCTCACTGCAGTTTATGAACAGGTCATTTCTTTCTCTTCACAATGTCTTCCCATGGAAAAAAACAGTCCTCCAACTCAGTCTTTTTTATTTGGCTAATGCTCCCAGCTCTCATAATCCTTCCTCAGAGGTGAGTTCCTCACTGCTGTCATTCCATGGCTTCCCACTGATCTTCTCTACAGTGCTGCACTCAAAATTCAACAGGTCTTGCTGTGGCCAGTCTTCCTGACACCCCATACCAAAATCTACAAGAGGACAAGAACTGCAAGAACACGCTAAACAGCACGGGGAAAGAGGAAAGGATATTGCAAGCAACTCTCAGGAGAGCAGAGTGCCATCCCAGTAGACCCAGTTTGACCCACAGCAGGGAATGGGTGATGCACAGCATTCTCCCTGTTAACACAATCCCAGTTGGTACCTCTTGATACCTGCTCATGAATATGTGCTCAAGAGTCACACACTGTTAATGCTTGCTGAACTGAGAGGAAAACAGACTGAGCAGGCCAATAGCTCTTGTAGCATGCCTTCATGATGAAGTGCCTGGCCTGACAAGCCATCCATACTTGCTAGAAAGTCCTTAAATGATAACTCAAATATCCATCTTTCCAATCCTAGGGGTGAAGACACACACCTATGAAACATCCTTTACTTTCAACAGAGAAAGTACTGTGTTATATTACCATCATAATATTGGGGGGGGGTGGGAAGGAAGCAATTTGGGTCCCTAAGAATCATGTTGTGCTGTCTACTTAGCAGTGACACCCATTCCAGCATTCACAGCACCTTATGCTTTCCTGTGCTGGTGAATGCCTTCACACAAAACTCTCCAACTTACACTAAAAGTGCTCCGTCATTCTTAATGCTGTTATAGGAGGTATGTGTCTCTCCTGAGATTTTTCCTGTGATTTCTCATCACTGTTTTAGCAATAATATTTACAGTGGTAATGGCCACAGTATATGTAAAGAGGACAGCATTCTACCACAAATGTATGTCATTCTGTTCTAGGACAGCTAGACAACAGCTGTAACAGTGTGGTAACATACATTACAGTCAATTAGTGACTTTTTGTGACCTTGGATCAATAGAGATAATCGGGTAGTAATCATTTTCTAATCCCTTCTCTTTCACCATGTGCTGCAACAGAACCCAGGAGTGTTAACTGGTGCAGTATAACCATAGTAGCAGCAAAAGAGCAAGATGGGGAAATGATGGCAGCAAAGAAAATAAAGCATTTGGCCTAAGTTATAAGGGAATATTCATTAATTCTCAAAGACTTCCCATACCAAAGCCACACAAATCTACAGGAACATTTCCCCTTATCTTAACCGTTTCTGAAGAACACCACAGCTGTTGACTCTAATCACACAGCAACTTCAAACAGATCTGATTACAGAACCATGGAAAAATTTCTTCCACAGGCAGTAAGTACCTGATGGGGTGTACTGTACTGTTTTTCCCAGTACAGGATAACTGTCAAAGTCCTACACAACTGCATTAGTCACATAAACCCCATCTAGATTCAGGTGCTAGCAGCCAGTCCACTTAAAGCACAGCTGTTCTCTGTTGAGTCTCACTGAACAAGGCTCTTTCTGCTCCAGGCAGCCTGTGGGAAGCAGAGTGGGCAGCACTGGGAACAGATGGCAGAGTGCCTTGCAAGATGGCCAGCTGTACAGAAGCTTGGAAGACAGACAATCCCCTCGCAGTGATTACTAAGGCACCATTGGGATATCCTGTTTGTGACAGGAAAATCAAAAGTCCAAAGAAGGTGGCCAAACAGATAAGAAATACACAAAACTAATAACTTGTTTCTAAATTTAAAAGGAGATTATGGGGGGGAAAAAGAGAATAGACAAACAAAACTACAACCCAAACTCACACCTTTTGTGTCCTGGCACTCACATGGACAACTGGCTCCAAATAGTGTAACTGTATATTTGCAACCCAGGGCTCTGTGATCTGTGTTTCTCACAGTTCTTTCATCAGATGCAAAACAGGACTATGTTGTAGGATGAGTCTTAACTGCAATCACACATAGCTGAGTTAATAAATAATTATAGTACAAGTTTGACCTGGCAAGTTTGACCTGGCAAGTTTGACCTGGCAAGTTTGCAGGACGGTAATGAGCACCTCATACTTTACAAAACTTTAGTATAAAATCTTCTCCAATAATGTTTGGCATTATTAAACTTCATTATAATATTGGAGGCAAGATAATGAAATCCAGTATTTGCTTAAGTAACTAAAGATGAACTATTTTTGTTTACATAAAAATATAACATGATGCTTTTGCTTTACTTTTCTGAACAACAAATTCCTATTCCTTCCTTTGCAGTGTTTCTTAGTATAACGTTGTCTACCCTTCCTTTCCTTTGCCCTACATATGTTGCTAGAATTAATTGCCTTTGCTTTCTCCCTATTAAATCAAGGCATACTATGAATTTTTTATCAGAAGTTTTAAAGATGAACACTTAGTCTTACATCACTAGGACACGGTTGCATCATGCTGCTTTAATTTAATCAAATATACATGGAAAGATGATGTCAGTTCTTTTAACCATAAAGTTCAAAACATGCGCCAGGCTGTTAATAGAGAAACTGACATAAAACACTGCAAGAAATATTTCAGCATGTCACTATTGACAAGTTTCTTCTTTGATTAAAAAACGTTATACCCATTGCATACATATTCAAGTGGTTGGGGCACTGAAGATTACTTTCTTCTGTTGTGAAATAATCTATGCACACACAGATTTCCTGCAGCCAGCAAATAATCTGAAAATCATTTTTCAGGCAACTAAATTTAAAAAAAATAAAATACTCTGGTAGGCAAGTATGCCATTTAGAGAGAACACTGCTAAACCTAAACTATCAAGAGGCAAACAGAGTAAGCAAACAACATAGCATTAGCACTCAGCCCACTGTGCTTTTAGCCAGTTCCTATCAGCACATTAAAAAAACCACTCAAACACAAAACCTAATTCTTGACCTTGCAAGAGAAAAACACATTACTTTAATGTCACTTGTCTTATTGCATCATTCCCTGCCTTTTTCTTTTTTAAACTCTGTCTAATGTCAATCAATCTGTAATCCAGCTTTGCTCATCCAAATTTCAAGAGGAGAAAGAAAAATCAAAACACATGCTAACGTTTAAAAAAAAAAAAAAAAAAAGCCCAGATTTCAAAACAGCTTATTTAAGAAAAGACAAGTATTGTGCAACAACAGAGGCATACACATTCCAAAACTGAACAAAAGCATTTCAGCCTTACAAAACATTATTCCAATGTTTCAAGGTTTCTCCTCAGTCCTTCTGTTATGGTGTCTGTAACATCATGGCCATCAACTTGGAGGTAAACTTTAATACAAGGATTACAAAAAGTGAAGCTAACAGTGGGCACACAGAACTGTAGCCAAAAAAAAGCTGAACGTGTTGATGCTGCCTGCTCCCAGCCAGTCTGCAGTCCCAAGCCATTCTGAGGACTCACCACCCACTGTCATTAAGCTTGTGGCTTTTGAAGAACACCTGAACGCATGGCATTCCTTCTTTGCCTATTCCTTCA
>NW_009953649.1:2132014-2133859 GCF_000747805.2 Chaetura pelagica
ATTCCTGCTTTGCCTATTCCTGCAGCCTAGGTACTTCTGTTCCTATCAGCCCACCAGAAACCAGCTCATGCTCAAAACATAGCAATTCTTCTACTCAAAACTTTCTCAAGATGCATTGCTCCTTTTACACTAAAATAAAATGATCTTTTATGTACAAAAAGTAGTGCAGGAGGAAACACAAGTTTGTTGTTTTTTTTAATTTGACATTTAAAGAGAAAAAATACTAAAGTAAAAATGTGTATGTTCCCTTTTTCACTCTTAAAGCAGCTTTCCTGCATTTATTTATGCCACCACACCAGTATAAAGCTTTAAAAGTGCAGACATTTCTATAAAAAGCTGAGCTGACAGACTACCAAAGCAGTATGGCACAAATGGACACACTCGACCCCATAAACCACAGAGCTATGCTCGTAAGGCATTACACCCCAGATACTAAGTGAAGCCCTAGCAGCACTCTGAAACATACCTGTTCTATTTCTGACCCCAAGCTGGCTTCCACGGGACTGCTACAGCACCCCAGTGCCCTGCTCCCTCGTGCTTTCAGATCCAAAGATAGCATGCACAGATGTGCCTCCACATCTTGTCCCACTGCCAGCTGTGACAACTTTAATGCTATTACGCTGAAGTTTCAGTGTGAAAGTGTGATAGCTTCCACGTAGAAGGTAGGCAAGAGCATAGGTCTATATTCCATTGTTACTTTGTGTGTCTTTTGGCAAATTCAAGCTAGCACTCCCTTTCTCAGAGGCATAAGTAAAGCTCCTGAGGACTGAGCTCTCTCTGTTTTCTTTAGTGCACCTGACTTCAAGCACTCATGCACTTTTATAGGTGTCTGAAGAGCTAGATCCCTATTTTGAAATCAGAGCTAAGCAGATTTATCTTCTAATGTTCATATAAAGAAGCAGAAACCAGGAAGTGAGCCCAGGAATGCTGCTTTGCAGTACAGGATGTGCCAGTGCAGGGCCTCTGTCAGGCTTTCTTGGAGAGGTTTTACTTAGATTAAAAAAAACCCACAACCACCCCAAAACAACCTCCACCCCCAAAAAAACCCACCAAAAAACCAACAAAACCCCTACCCTCTAGAGGAAAAGAAAGCCATAATAAATTTAATCATACAACAGTGACTTCACATTGGCTAGACAAATTACTACAAACCCAAGACAGCCTTTCCCTCTTTGTGATATAATCATGAACTCCAAAGTGTGATAACAATTAGAGGATGTATTTAGTCATGATTCCAGTGCAGACAGAAGGACCCAGTTCTTTTCTGTAATTCTAGAGGTCAAAGCTCACTGGTTCCGCAGCACATCTTTTTATCCCCACTGATTAGATCTCATAGGCAGTAGACAAAAAATTCCTTCCACTCTTTAAGCGACCAAATTGAATTTATAACTAATCTTGCCAAGATACAGCATAGGCACTGGAATGGAAAAAACAGCACAATGCCCCATAACACACCAATGCATTGAAACTCTCCTCTTGGTCCAAGAGGACAGAAAATCACCAGGAGCAAACGTGGACCCAACGCACAGCACAATTCCACAGCACCGAGCCACCGACATGGGGGCAGGCAAGCATAAAAAATGCAATATAAATGCATCTGTATTGCCTAAAAGTAACTTTCTCCCCTCACAACCTGTCACATACCTCAGCGTATCAAATCCTGTGTAAACTAATCGTTAAAGGGAGGGGGAAAACATTGCACGGTAACCGAGGTCGTGGCCGATGCACAACTACGTCCTTTGGTACCATTTTTTCTACATTTCAGACCAAAATGTCCTCGAGCGGCAGGACAAGCAGTGTAAGTAGGGGCTGACAAGTGCCACCGCCGGCAGAACCCTCGGCACC
>NW_009953649.1:2134738-2137469 GCF_000747805.2 Chaetura pelagica
CCGGCCCTGGCCCGGCCCGGCCCTGGTCCTGCCCCACTGCCCGGCCCTGGCTCCGCCGCCGCTGGCAGATCCAAAATTATCCCTCGCAGAACAACGCGTGGACACTTTGCCTGCGCCTGCAAGCGCTCATTACCCTGAACAGATGCTACCAGGCTTTGAAGGCACTTGGCATAACCCAGGTAGCCAATATTAATCATGACTGCTCTTTGAAATGGCCAAGGCAGCCCGTCAAGCCGCCTCCCCCGCCGCCGTCAGGACCATCCTGGTCCCAGCTGCAGGCACCGCTCGTCCAGAGAGGCTTCCTGAGAGCAAAGGCAGGCAGCGCACTCCCGGGGAGGGCAGAGAGACATCAGAAAGGAAGAAAGCTGGAGATAAAGCTTTAAAGAGCTAGAGGTCTTCAGCCCAGGGACGAGAAAACGGAGGGAAACTTAGTAGCAGCAGTCAAAACCTCAGAAGGCTCAGGCAAAGAGAAAGGAAATAACTCGGATCTCCAGGCCATCTGTGGGTGTCAAGATAAATAGTGCTTTATTTGCAACAAGAAAGATTGGAGTTATCTGTTAGCAAAAAGCTTTCCAACGGTAAGGATGGCAAACATCATAACAACTTGTCCAGGGAGGTTTTACTGCCCCATCCAGGGGCAGGGCAATAAATTAGCTGTCCTATTTAAGCAATCTGTAGCCTGGTTTTATATTGCTCTATGACTCCCACTTGGCTGATAGTGAACATAAGTCATAAACCCCACAGGAACTCAGTATTATTTTATGTGCCGTTTGCAGTCATGAGACACTGGTACAAACATCTGGCACAAGATACAAGGCACTAGAAAATGAGGCCTAAGAGAGTCATATCCTGTGAAGAATAGTTCATACATATTACTTTAAAACCTCAAATATGTCATCACTACATACATTTATTATCAGTAGTTAGTACAACTTTAGTAGTTGGAAAAAGTAAAGCTGATTAACTGCCTTATTTGTAATCACACACATCAGTAAGGGAAGAAGGAATAGAAACAGTGATATCTTAATTTCTACTGCCTCTCTTTACTATCACCTAGTTTACCTAGCTTCTCTCTTAGACCTGTCCTTATGTTTGTTTGGGGTTTTTTAGGCAAAAGTGTCTCTTCACTGTGCAGTCTCTCAAGGCAGAAAACCACATGGCAAGTCAGCTTCCCAACAAGACGTTCTGCTGAATCTCGTAAGAGGTGCATAAGAATCTTTGGGGGCAGGATGGCAGCTACAAGAATGCAGCTCCTGTTGGTACTTGCAGTCATTTACATGTGGTGGTGGGAGGAATTTTAAATTACCTAAACTCCTAACTATGAGTTGTATTCTGTGTGTAAATCAGAGTGGGGGTTACTTCCCAACAGGACTGGTAAAATCCTAGATAAGCAAAAGCGAGCTGCGATAATGCAGTGTTTTGTGTATTAGATTCACAATTAAAATGTTTACAAAGTGTACCAGAGGCATAATAATTAATGGTATCAGAGTATATAAAAATACAGGGAAGCAAGGGGTGTTGACCGGCAGCATTTATAGATTTAGCAAAGCTCAGGCTGAGTTCTCAAGTGACCTTAAAAAATTGATCATCTCACTGAAATAGAACTGGAGATGAATGCCTGTTCCTTTTTGACTGTCTCATTTTCCAAGTTTCCTAGTTCACTACCTATGAAGTAATGTTTTCCTTCCATTTTTATTTCCTTCATTCTTTCTTTTTTCTCCCAGTCCTTTGCACCCCCTTTTCTTTAATCCTTTTTCTGCCTTTCTTTTTATTCTCCTGAAACTTAATTAAAACTGGAAAAATTATGTTCTAAAAATGCTTTCAGCATACTACTGTTTTCCCAAATTTTCAAAGCTTTCATTAGTCTAACAGCATAATGGATGTGATAACAGTTTTATTTAATGTAAAAGGTAAAATTCCTAGGAATAGCTAAGTAACTACTGATCTCGTTTCAGAAGTGATCTGTTCTTGGATGATGCAGGAACTACTCAGTGCTGGGACAGGCTGAGAGCACAAAAAGCCTTTCTGTTTTTGGCTCATGTGCATGCCTCCTAGACTGTTCTGGTCTACTAGTGAATGTGTCCTGACATGTGTAACTGCTAAAATATGAAACATTTAAAAATATTTTGTAGTGATATTGACTACTGCTTCAGCTGCTGAATGCACCAGAAGTGGTGAATTTTGGTGGGTTTATATTTAAGTTGGAAGTGATGTTTCTGACTTTTTGAGTGATCATGAAAAAAAGTAAGTGGCCTGAAGTGCAAAGAATGAGTTCTCAAAGTAGGAAGTAAATAGTTAAACTTCAGTCAGCATGGGCTTGCATAAAACTGATGTACTCTTTACATCCCTCTTAAAGTTTCAGAGTGTTACATGTGATGCATCCTGTTGTGCTCTCTTCTATCAATAACTGCCACAGAGGATGGCTTAAAACCAGCCTTGAGTCAAGTGATGTGATGTACAGAATGGGAATAAACTCACAAAAGCAATACAACACAGCAAAATGCCTGATGATTGCACAGATGGCTTTGAAGATTATCACACTATGGAGGCAGAATAACAGCTCCCTGCAGTGCAGATCTTGGTCCCAGGACCATCACACAGCAGGATGGTGATGAACAGAAAAGTGGATAAATTCCCTGCTTGGCTATTTCTAATAGAGGTGTTATATAACGTGGTGATCTGATATTACTTCTAAGTGCTTTTTAAAGAGGAGATCCTGCTCCTACCAACC
>NW_009953649.1:2137496-2137972 GCF_000747805.2 Chaetura pelagica
ATTCCTGCTCCCCGTTCCCTGGTTCTCTTTTGCTGTGCCCTGAGTCAATTCAGGTCACTCATCTGGCAGAAAAAAAATTCAGCATTAAAAAAATAAATAATTTCCCGACAGATTATAGAGGTTTGAATCAACTCGTTGTGTGACGAGTTGGGCTGTGACACGTAAACCCAAGAACATGTCATGTTGTTTGCTTGTCTGTTCTTTCAGTGCCACCCCCCCACACATGACAGATAGTTGTGTGCTCCAGGCAAGTAGTGGGCCTACTGGTCACTTTATAGCCCTCTAATGAATAACGGTGAGCTCCAGGCGTGTTACCTGACTGCAGAACAGGCGCACGCAGCCCGCAGCGAGCACCGCGCTCCGAAGCGGGATGATCAGCCTCAAAGCTCCGCGCCAGCTCCTCCGCGCCGGCAGGGGGCGCCAGCGGTGCCGGCGGCGGTGGCGGCCATGGCGGTGCTGCTGGAGACCACGGTGGG
>NW_009953649.1:2138283-2145129 GCF_000747805.2 Chaetura pelagica
GAGGGCCGGGCTGCCCGGCGGGGGCTGCAGGAGCAGCCGCCTCTCCCGCCCCGTGTCCTGGCGTGTCACGTCGTTCCTCAGCCGGGCACAGGATCCCCCCGGCCGTCCCCGTGGGCTGCTTGTCTGAATGTGTTCGAAGGGCTTAAAAGCATCAAGTGCTGTTGGGAAGTTTGGGATATTTTTTTAAATTATGCGTGTGTTATGTATGTCATGCGTATTTACTCAGGAAATTGAGAAAATGTTATATGTTGTAAATCAGAAGGTAGCTTTCTTTTTTAGAGGAGAGAAAAAAGGCCTTCCTGTTTTTTAATAAGTAGTTTTGTTTAAGGTTTTCTCGGTTCAGGGAGTGAGGAAGTATTACGTCTTCTTTGAGCATTTCTCAGAGCCTTTATAGCCTGTACACTGATAAGCCTAAACACAGTCTGCTCCAAAAACACTTTTCTACACATGGAACTGGATATCTGTATTGCTATATTTATTCTTTCTGGAGTTTTCTTTAGTAAATGTTGGTATAATTTCTTGCAGCTTGTCTGAATTTTCTGAAGCTCTGCAAAGTCAAGTACTACAACTATTGTCTTATTTATAATGTGCAGGTGAGTATTTTCAATTTCTTTTTTTGTTGTTGTTTTAATTTCACAAACATGAAAGTAGTATCTTATGTATTCTGCTTTGTGACAGAGAGATTTTATTATACAAACTGGTGACCCCATGGGAACTGGCCGTGGAGGGGAATCCATATATTGGTAAGTAAAACTTCTGTGTTTCTTGATTGACAGAGAAGTTCTGTAGGGGAGCAGAAGTTCCAATTGGATTGGCTTCAGTTCTCTTGGGGCAGAATTACTGATGGGAATTAAAAATGTTGAGGCATAAGCTTATTTGTTTTCCATACCTAAATACCTTTTTAATTCCTTTGCTGCCTTTGGCCATTCACAGTTTTTGTTCTCAGCAGTATTCTGTCTCTTGACCTTAGAAGTGAAGTTACAACTGACAAGTTGCACATACATTTAATTGTTTAGAAGGTAGCAAATAACTATAGGTTTGGTTTTGTTAGAGAAGTATCATACTAAGTGCTCTGTAGAAGGCAGAATCATTAGCAGTTTGTTACTACTTTTATTTTTGTAACAAAATGTATTTTGATGAAGGGGAGGGGAATATAGAGGCTATACTTAATCCCCCCTGTCTATAAGAAAGTTATCCTGTTCTAAAAATATTTACTTGTGTTCATTTAGTAATGTTGCATGTGTATAAGGAAATTACTTATTCAAACAGCTAGGATGGAAGTTAGAAATTGTGTATGTTCTATATGATTCCTTTGAAATATTTATTTAAAGTATAATGAAAGTTAAAGAGCAAAACTAAATCTGGAGTGCTATGGAGCACAGAATTAAATAGCTCAGTTTGAACAGAGGCAGTGTTGCTAGACCAGTGTTGATTACTCTAAGTCTGCTCTGTCAGAGCCTCTTAAATGCACAACCTTGAAAACTTGAATGCATGGATCACCACTCTGGTGGTCTGGGAAGCAGTGCAATTGGGCTAAGCAGGTGCAAGTCCAGGTAGGTAAACTTGCCAAAGCTGAGCTGTCTCTTCACATTGGTAGATCAAGTTTACTTTGATACTCTACTTTTTTAGAAGGATTGGTCTTCTGAGGCTCTTTAGTGTGGCAGATAGGGAGACAGTGTGATGAGAAAGAAGAAGAGTCTGTTCTGCTACTAGCGTGGAGAGTGGCGATTTGTCCTTTCTAGCTGTTCATCACTGCTGAAGTTCATGAAATTGGAGTTTCTGTTCTTGCTTCCCAGGAAACTGATTCAGGAAGCATTTAATTTGAATCCTCTCTTAGCAAAATGAATTTGAACAGAACACTGTCCTCAAATTTGGGCAAATGTGTGTATTGACCATGCCTCTCTCAGGTACAGAGTGAGACAAAATTAGTGATATCAGGGTTAGACGTTAAAAGAATGTAACAATTTGCCATATCATATATATCTCAAATTGCTCTACACAATCCTGTCCACGTGATGAACTTAGTTTGCACAGATTAGTGGCTTTCTGTTTATTGTGGAAGAGAAATTTGTGACACAAATCATTACATTTTTACAGAGTGGATTGGCTTAATTTTACAGAACCTACTCATCAAAATACATACTCGCTTCATACATTAGAAAAATGTTATATACTGCGTTTAAAAACATACACCCCACCAAAAAAAGCTGCTATGAAATGTCTCAGAGAAAAAAACTGTTGTTCTCTGTAATATAAGTTAATTATTTAAGTGAAACAGTCCATAAAAATGTGTGTGGATTCCACGTAAGCTATAGTTTTATTTGAATGCCAATGTAAACATTTTTAAGATGTTTTATTTACTGTTTCACAGCATTTATTTATCTCACTTTTTAAAGTTCCTTTGCCTTGTGTAACATGTTTGTTATAAATGTATTTTCAGTCAACTATATGGTGATCAAGCTAGATTTTTTGAAGCAGAAAAAGTGCCAAGAATAAAGCACAAGAAAAAGGGAACTGTATCAATGGTGAACAATGGCAACGATGAGCATGGATCACAGGTGAGCATACAGTGGAAAGCCTTGACATATGTCTAAGTAACTAAAGTAAAAATTATTTCAATTTACAAAAGAGGCACAACAGTGACAGTGTCATCTCAATAGCATCATTGGTCAAAAAGCATGTAAAAAGACAGCCATAGATAAGTATTTTGAAGTGTCAATTGGTATTTGATTATAGACAGAAAAGAGATTAAAATGCTCAGATCCAAATCCTGTCCTAGATTAATTTTATTAGTTTTATTTGTTATAATTCAGTCCTCTATTTTTTTCTTTTGTTTAATTTCTGTTAATACTTTTATGTGACTGTGCTAATTTATTGAATGGGCAGGCAAAAATCCTGGAGTTAAATGAAAGTGAAAAGTAAGGAAAATGGATTTTAAAATAGTCTTAAAACTTTCTGGTTATAACTTTGTGTTAGTTTGGAAACTGAAATCACACCACAGTCTACTCTGGTGATATAAAAGTATGCAACACAATGTAAATTTACAGTTCTATCCCAGTGCTGTTATAAAACAATTATTGAAAGTGGTTATTTTCCCTTTGCTGTTCCCTGTTCACAAGCACTGAGTTTATCCTGAGGGTGTATTTAAAGCTTTAATCTCATAGGATGATATTCTAAATAATTATTTTAGACACATTGTCACTTTATAATATCCATATGTTTTAATTTTAGAAAGAGGATTATTTTTAATAATAGAAGAGCAGTTTTTAAAAAGTAGGGGTTTTTTTCCAGCTAGTGCTTGTTATACATGAAGTAATTTTGCTGCTTCCTTGCATTGTATGTATAAAACTGTTTGAATGAGGGATTTAAGAAGAGATGACATTTATATTTACATTTAAGAATGTAGCCTGCTAGCATATACACAGACCCATGGGAATTAATGCAGTTCACAGGAACGTTGTTACATCTTCGTCCTTTGGGAAAGAAAAAATCCAGTAGGAAATTACGTGGAGTTGGCTTACAAATACAGTGTAACTTAGTATAACCTATATACCAAATACTAACCAGTCTTAACTGTGTTTCAGAGAATGAGTGAGATGTTACAAGTGAGATTGTGAAGCATGTATGTAATGGTTCTGTTTTCTGTGCACATCTGCTTCTTCGTGCATTACCAAGTGTCCGTGCTCTGGTTTGTTACCAGAGTGTTCAGTTGGTGTCAATTTTCATAGCTTCAGTTTTGCTCTAAAGCGGTTTGTGATAGAGCACATTTCAGTGCCTGTCCAAGCTGATCTAAGTTGCTGCTACTGTGTTCTAGTTCTCTCAGTACTGCTGCATCTTGGTTTTGGGTGAGAAGGGTTTGTGATAGAAGTGAGAGAAAAAGTTCTGGATAGAAGAAGGTGAAGGTAGAACAATGGGAGCTTTTGCCAAAATTGTGAAAATGCACCTGCTGAGCAGGTGATGAGACAGCTCACTGCTGCCCAGAGGTGCAGCCCTCTCCTTTCTGTCCTCTCTCCCTCATCAGCGATGAGGCCTGCCACATCCTTTGCTGATCTTGCTCAACAATAACTACCTGCTCTTTGTCTGCCAGTCCAGTTTTCTGCAAAGTTACTGAGTCAAATCAATTCTTAGAAGGGTCCAATGAGCCAGAGCTGCAGGCTTGTGTGGAGGGAGACTTGTATGAGAGAGCCTCTGTTCCTCACGCAGTGGCTCTGAGCTGTAGGTTGGCTCACCATGTTCTCTGAGCTGACAGAAGATGACTAATCTCCTGCAGAAGTCAGGAAGAGGGTTGTTTTTTACATACTGATTTCAGTGAGAGTTGGACCTCTCTTAAGGTAAAACTCAAGTCCTGAGTTTTTTATTTACTGTTACTGGTTTTATATCTCCTTTTCTAGTTTCTTATTACAACAGGGGAGAACCTGGATTACCTTGACGGTGTGCATACAGTATTTGGAGAAGTGACAGAAGGCATGGATGTATTGAAGACAATTAATGAAACCTTTGTAGATAAGGATTTTATCCCATATCAAGATATCAGGTGTGACTACTTTTTACTTCTCTTTCTGAGGAATACATTATAATTGAACAAATTATTCCTTTTTGGAAACCAGATTAATATAGTGATGTCAGGTGAACTGTACATAGTATCTTAAATACTCTTATTCCAGTATTATTGGTAAAGTAAGCAGGTACTAAGAAAAACAACTATATGAGAAAATGTACAACTATGTTCCCTTTACAAAAGCATCAGAATGAGTATTTACAAGCATACAGTATATTTGGGATTTAACTGAGAGTCAGTGGGGCTGGTTTCCTCTTACTCGGGTAAAGAGAGTTTTTTACTTGCATGTGACTGATACTGATCTTGACTTTGTTTTCTGTAAGGATAAATCATACAGTAATTTTAGATGATCCATTTGAAGATCCACCTGGCTTGTCTATTCCGGATCGCTCACCAGAACCTACTAAGGAGCAGCTGGATGTGAGTATTTATGGTAGCTTCTTGTGGGAAAGGTGGGAGAAATAAGTGACTACACTTATCCCTATTAGTGGCCAACATAGTCTTGGAAAAATAAGAATTCTATCTTTAAGAGTTTCTGTCAAATCTATGTCCTATAAAACACAGTTTTAGTGTAGGAGGGTAAGAGAAAGTCTTCTACTATGCCATCCTGAGTTCTGATGTGTCAAATGCTTATCTGTTATTTGGGGCTATTGCCGTGTTTAGTCAAATACAGCTGCTTAATCTTTCAAGAAAAGGACAAATGGCTGATTTGGGTGCTCTGCCTTGTGACTATGGTGGACTTAGGATGGAAAACCGTATTTTAGATTGATAATTACAGTGCTGTTAAGCAGAACCTTCAGAATATTCACCTTTGGCATGACTATTTTTTGTATATTTGATAGAAGACAAAAGATAACTAACATTTATTAATATTAAAGTGCCTATTGCACTTTTTCTTTAAAATGTGAAATACCATGTCTTGGTGGGAAGTAATCTTGGTTATTCTTTGAGTTACATCTGGAAGCCTTTATACTGTTGTGTATTTGATCAGGCAGAAGGAATTTGCTAAAAATATAGTACTAATTATTCAGAACTTACTCATAGCATGCAGTTATGGAAGTTGCTGTGTAAAATTATCTCCTTGTATGGATATAGTCATTTCAAGCAATGAATAGACAGAATATTGTTTATTTTTAATCTTAGTAGATACAATGGTAAGATTGGAATTAGGCTTTCATAGTATATCAGTACTGTGGTAAATCTCTGTACCTTCAGATATCTTAAAAGGCATAAGGAATTTAATAGCTCACTGCCAACAGTGTAGAGGTTTGAATGCTTATAGTTTTCTTCTCCCATAACTGTCTGAAGGTACACCTTTTGGCATAGAAATGTCTTTAAGAAGGGAAGCAGCATACTAGAGATGCTAATGAGCAGAAAAAAATTAATCCTCAAGTCCCATCTAGATATAGATGTGTAAATGTAGAATTCTTGTTATGATATATTTAATATTTGAGTCTTATTAGACACCAGAGATATTTGCAGTGTTCCTTATCTTCATTTCTTGTAGGAGCTATCTAGATTAGAAGTGAATTGACACTTGTGGTGAGATGTTGAGTATGAGATGGGAATATAAAATTATTTAGAATATTTAACTGAATGTGGTTCAGATTGGGCCTGGAAGTTCATACAGAGTTCATAGTGCTTGAAACACATGAGGATAACATCTTCTCTCTCCTCTTTTAATCTAAGTGGGAAGAACAGAATGAGAGCCCAGTTCTGCAGACATACAGCGCTTAAGCATTTTTTCATGTCTCGGAGAGTGGGCAGGGAGGTCATTCAAGAGTGTTTGTAAAGTGAGAAATAATTTTTGGCTGAGGCTTGGTAATAAATAGCTTTTCCCTTCATTTTCAGAGTGGCAGAATAGGAGCAGACGAAGAAATTGATGACTTGAAAGGACGGTCTGCAGATGAAATAGAAGAAGTTCAGGCAGAAAAAGAAGCAAAAACTCGTGCCATTCTTCTGGAAATGGTGTGTGGGGGTTATATAGCCTAGAAGCATGTGTACTATTTATTTTGAAATTGCATGCCTGTTTATGATGCCATGGCTAGGAATCTGTGCTATTAAATGTCTGTGGTTCAATGAAAATGATTGAGCATAAGCACTGGAGGTAGTTTTCTGATAAAATCTGTAGTATTTCACTTTCAAAGCCAGAAATAAAAGTGGACTGGTAGAGGCTTTATAAAACTTGCTGAAAAATACCTCTTAATTAGCATATTAAGTTAAAGATGGAGATAAATTTTTTAAATACCACTAGTCTCTTTCAAGTTTTTAAAAGAAGTGCTACAATT
>NW_009953649.1:2145360-2168143 GCF_000747805.2 Chaetura pelagica
CAGCAGGAAATAGCACATGTATTTGCATTTCCCTCTGTAATCTAATTTGCTAGTTTGAGGATGGGAATTTTGGTCAAAGATTGCAAACTTTAAAGTTGTGTGTACTGTAAGCAAGTGCTGTTTCTTAGTGAGCACAAGTGATTTCTCCCTTCTATCTGAACAAAGTTGTGTAATTTTAACTTCTCATCCTCGTCTTAAATTTAAACTTATCCTAGCTGTTGTCACGTTTAAAGGAAAGGTGAGTTTACCTTAGGTACAGATGGGAACTAAGGAATTTATTCAGTCCCTTTTTATAACAGAGTGGCTCTAGAAGTACACTTTCACCTTTTAGAACTGTGTGTTATGTTATGAACAGGAAAAACAAGGTAGAAAGTATGTGTGACTTTCATTAAGTCCCAGTGGTGAAATGCAAATAGATAATAACTTTTAGGTGCTATGGAAAACACTTTCTTTGTGACATTGAGTAGGAAATTATTTTATTAAATTTTGATTTTGTGATAGGAATGTGTCTGAGATAATCCAAAAGATATGTTGCCAGTGAGCCTGTGGCAACAAAATCTAGACAGCTTTAGGCAGAAGTGATGCATGCCTTTTTCTGTATGCCACAGGTGGGAGACTTACCAGATGCAGAGGTCAAGCCACCAGAAAATGTACTGTTTGTTTGTAAACTGAATCCTGTGACCACAGATGAAGACCTAGAGATAATATTTTCACGATTTGGTCCCATTAAAAGGTAATTATTTTACTGACTTTTTTTGTTGAAACTGAACTTGATTACTGCCAGTCTATTTAGATTGAACTGTTAAGTAGTATTCTGGTGTCTCTGGAGATTTATCCTGTGCCTGTATGTTTTTGGATAGAGACCACGACAGTCAGATCTAGCTAGCTGAGTATGCTGTCCTAGCACTGGTTTTTAAGTGAAAGCCTACAGAAGTGTAGGAACAAGGAAAGCATGTGATAATCTCCCCAGCCCTCTGTCCTCTCCCTCCTTTCAGCAGTTTTATCTCAGATGCTACATAAGCTAGGTACACTCTCTTAGTTTTTGTCTTCCATGGGATTGTGTATGTTTTTGAGATAAATGACAAACAGTTCTGCCATCCAGTACACTAATTGTTGAAGTGTTCCTCCTGCCTACTGCCTTTTTCATCTTTGAATTCGGCTCCTAGTTTCAATTTATTTCTACTAGTACTGGTTTCAAAAGACTCTATTCTGTACCCCAAAGTTATATTTTTATTGCTAAGAGTACTAGCCTACCTACTCATGCTTTGTAGAGAAATTTTCCTTACCTTGCTTCACTATTCTGAACCTTTTTCTGTTATTTTGTTTTCCTCTCAAGATGGGAGGACCAGAACTGCACAGTGTGAAAGAAATAACAGATTTACAGTGGCACAGCCATATTCTTTGATTTGTGCTCAACCTTTTCTAGTTAATGGTTAATGCTAGAGCTTTTTTTTTTTTTTCCTTTACAATGTACAATTTGGATTCCCATCCCCATGCTCATCTTGTTGCATTTATCTTTTTTGAATGTAGTTCACTATCTTGTTGTACAGCTGTTCTCTAAGAACTTTCTGCAGTTTTTTCATAGTTTATTTTTGCCACCTGTAATAATTTTAGTATCATAGGTAAAATCCACTGCTGTCCTCTTTGTTTTCTCAGTGAGAAGTGACTGTTTACTCTCACCTGGTCTTTCACATGTTTATCAGTGCAAAGATGTTTCATCTACCATTGCTGCTTGGTTTCCCTAAAAAGCCTTTGGTGCAGGAGTTTATTAGCATTTCCAGTGGGATTTCAAAAGACTGCATCAAATAGATCATTATCACACATAAGCACGTGTATTCTTTCAGAGAACTTATGTTTATTCAGATGGTCCTGAGCAGGTCCTGTTTATTCAGATGCACACCAACTCTTCTGCATTGATTTTCTGCCAGCTTGTGCAGTACTGGCTTATAGGCCTGCAGATTGCCACATCCTTCACTAGACTGAGTATGTAAGTGGAATTGGCATTGTGTTTGCCACTCCTACAACTCCAGCATGATTTCTGGGTCTTCTAGGGATCTCTTGCACCTTTTTTTTTTTTAAATCTTATCAGTATGTTCAATACCTCTTCTGCAGTCCTTCTGCTTTCAGACAGGTTCTCTGAATAATCCACAAAGACTGGCACAAGACTGTCATAGAAATATAGAATCATCAAGGTTGGAAAAGACCTTCAAGATCATCAAGTCCAAGTATCCACCCTACAGCCCCTAACCACTAAACCATCTTATGAAACACCATGTCTACCCCTTTTTTAACACCTCCAGGGATGGTGCCTCTATCACGTCTCTGGGCAGCCTGTTCCAATGCCTCACCACTCTTTCTCTGAAGAAATTTTTCCTCATGTTCAGCCTGAACCTCCTCTGGTGCAACTTGACCCCATTTCTTCTTGTCCTATCACTGGTCACTAGGGAGAAGAGGCCAACACCCACCTCACCACAACCTCCTCTCAGGTAGTTGTAGAGGGTAATGAGGTCTCCCCTCAGCCTCCTCTTCTGCAGGCTGAACAGCCCCAGCTCCCTCAACCTCTTCCTCAAAAGACCTGTTCTCCAGACTCCTGTTCAGCCCAGTTGCCCTTCTCTGCAACCTCTCCAGCACCTCAATGTCCTTCCTATACTGTGGTGCCCAAACCTGCACACAGTACTCGAGGTGCAGCCTCACCAAGACCAAGTACAGGGGTAAGATCACCTCCCTGGTCCTGCTGGTCACACTATTCCTGATGCAGGCCAGGATGCCTTTGACCTTCTTAGCCATCTGGGCACACTGCTGGCTCATGTTGAACCAGCTGTTAACTAACACCCCCAGGTCCCTCTCTGCTGGGAAGAACTCCTCCCTGAATAGCCTTGTCGTCTTTGTGTGTGTGTGTGTTTTGTTTGTTTGTTTTGTTGTTTTGTTTGTTTTTGTTTTGTGTTGCTCTTTGTGTGTTTGTTTTTGTTTGGTCTTGATCATCTTTTGGATTGTGTATGCTAATCCTGATTTGTCAGTTCCTCAGTACACATGGGAGAAGTCTCACATTATGAAATGTCACCTTAATACTGCATTTCTTGCCTTTGTTGCCTGCCTGACCTCCTTCAAGATCGTGTGGCCAGAATTCTTATGTCAAACACAACCATTTGATAATACTGATGCAGTACTGTACTCTTCCCAATTTCCATCTACTGATTCAATACTTCAGGCTTCTTATTTTTGCCCAGTGAACTGCTTGATAAGAAAATGGTTGTTAAAGAGTTGCTTGCTAAGAAGAGAAAGTCTGTTACTTGATATATGTTTAAACATTCTTTAAAATGACAGAGAAAACAGAATATTAATTTTTTGTCTTGCAATAGTGAAATGCAAAAAATCAGTATCAAACAATAATGTTGGAAAAAAGATTTTGTTTCATTAATCAGAAATTCATCCCTAGTTCTACGCTTCATGTTAACCACTTGTGAGTTAAATGTAAAAATTATTCTAGTAATGTCACATGCATTTTTTTCTATGCAGACACCCTGACATTAGTAGCTGTCTCAGAATCGGGTGTTTTAATACCTTCAAGGTTTTATTGTTGTTGTTTTAATTTTTTATTTTGTAATTGTTACTCTTCCTTTTAAGCAGTGCTTGACTATTCTATGTTTTTTGCTCCAAGACCACTGACATTTTATTTTCATATAATTTTTTCAGCTGTGAAGTGATTCGGGACTGGAAGACTGGTGAATCTCTTTGTTATGCTTTCATTGAGTTTGAAAAGGTATGTGTTTTAGGTATACTGTATGTATATTCTGCTTATAAAAGTTCATGTTCAGTATACTTCCTCTAAGGAAAAGCAATGAAATCTTTAAGTATGGGGTAGCCAGTATTTTCACTTAGTTATAGAAGATGCAGGTTATATCTAAGGCAAACATTTGAGTCTATTCAACCAAGCAATACAAATATGTTGTTCTTAGGTTGTCTTGAAACCAGTGAGAGAGGAGCAGGTATCTTTATTTTTTTTGCCCCAGGGCACATTAGAACTTTAGAGACTTAGAGAAGAGGATGCTACCAGAAAAAGAAGTCAACTGCATAAAGAGAGGAAAGGTGTAAAAAACAAAGTAGATCAATATGTGCAGTGGGGTCCTATGTTTGCCTTGTAAATGATGCTTGTATTGTCAACATGTTGCTCTTACAGTGAGGTTAATAGTAAAAGTTCTCTTGATGATCAGTAGCTTCTTGTTTGTATTTGCAAGTGTCTCTATGAGGAAAGCTGGAAAACTGTTCTCACTTTTCTTTAGCCTACTTAAAATGGAGCTTTTATTAGTTGTCCTTTCTTTTCCTTTTTTTCCTGAATGCATTACATGTGCCAAACACGTAGCTGGATTGACAAATTTTTGAAGTAGTGAAATGAACTGAAGAAAGGGAGTTTGAAATGCTTGCATTTGGGCAAAGCAAAACTACTTCTTTTGATACAGCACAATGCAAGGACTGCTGTTCCTCAGGCAATTTAGGAAAAAAAAGTATGCCATTAAGTAGTTGAGTGTGTGTTTGAGCTCTTCAGTGACTATTCCTATGAAATAATCATGACTCAAAATTTTCTGGAAACATTACTATCAGGAGGAAGACTGTGAGAAAGCCTACTTCAAAATGGACAATGTGCTGATAGATGACAGACGGATACATGTGGATTTTAGCCAGTCTGTTGCAAAGATTAAATGGAAGGGAAAAGGTAGGTACACTAGTGACAATTTGACCCTCATAACTTAATAATCCATGGCTTCTAAATTGTACATATTATATAAAGAGAAGCAGTTATTCTGAGTTTAAATAATCTAATCTTCAGGAATATAATTTTTCCTGGTATTCTAGTAAATAGAGCAACACAGTTGCTGTCTCTTCACTTTCCCTAAGAAAGGGTGGAAAGGTTTTCTACTGTTCTATTAACGTAATATTGCCAAGTATTGTCTCTTTATCAGGTGTATTTTTGGCAGTACATTTTTTTTTTCTCTTAAGCTTGGAAGTTACGGAGTTTTATATCACTTATTAGCAAAATAATGTGGCAGTTACTTTCTACTTTTGTTTCTTTATTGACTGTAAGACAGTTGAGTGTACACAAGAAAACATCAGTATTCAGGCCAGAGATTTCCCTTCTTCACCTCCTGCAGGTCAAGCATATTGCATAGCAGACTGCGTGTTATAAAACCCCATTTCACATGTTTGAGGATGTTGTGGGAGGAAAAAGATGGAGGATGAGGTGTAGATAACAGTGTTTATTTAGTTGCTGGGGATGTGAAGAAAATACTGGACTTGGAGAGGTGACTGTGCATTGCAGTGGTGATGTTCTTGTATGTCTTGGCCTAGAAATGCAGCCAGCCCTCCATTGTTTGCATACGTTTTCTCCAGGCTGGAGACTAGTCATGGACACTGAAGTGCTAGAATTTACTTTACACAGAGCTGAGATGATTTTGTCATCTATACCATGCTCTGCAGTGCATCCTGAACTCACTGACTACACAGAAACCTTTTCTTTATCTGGATAACTTAGGTCTAAATTGTCCTAAATACTGGAAAGCTAGCTACACTGTTATCTTGTTGTGCCTGTATGGTACCCCAAAAGAAGACCTAGAGGAAATACTATCCTTCCACCTTCTGCAGCCGTTTCTGACCGTCAGTTAATATTGCAGTTCTAAGTATGACCGTCAGGTGGCAGCACGTTGCTGTAGAACAGTTTATTACTCTCTGAGCTGGTACTTCTGAGTGAACTGGTTGGAAAATGGTATTGGTCATGTCCCTCTCTAACTCAAGACATGACTGTTTTTTTTAGTTTTCCATCTAAATTTCTAAGATGTAGCTGTCTCAGAGGTTTCACTTTGCGCAGCCCAGAGCAAAAAAAATAATTGAATAATGAGAACAGTCTGTAGGCTTTCATGATAACAGAGTTTTAAGTAGTGTGGCATAGAACCTGTAATCAAGGTAGGACTAGTTGCTAAATCCTGCTTTTTGATCCTGTTCATGCATTGTTTCCACTGGACATGAGTGAGGAGAAAGCCCTGTGGTGTTTAATGACATCTGCAAGCAAGGGAAGGATAGAAAGTCACACCTTGTCCTGTTCTTTTCTACTCACAAGTCAATGTTGATTCTGGATCTGTATCCTGCTATGAATCTCTGTGTGGTTATGAAGAGCCCGTAAGTTTATAAGCAGAACATAGTGATAGGTGTGGATCTTGTTGGTTTTTTTCAGTTGGAGTAAATAGAATCTACTTTTCTGTGCACAGGTGGACGTTATACCAAGGATGATTTCAAAGAGTATGAAAAGGAACGTGGCAAACCTTCAAAACTTACTCTGAAAGAGAAGGTGAAACCAAAGCAGGAGTATCCTTTTCTGGTAAAAGGTATTTTTTGCACTAAGTACAGTTTATGAAAACAGCCTGGAAAAAACTTCTTATTCTTAAAGCTTGCCAAATGTGTGTTTTGCTGCTGCTTGATATAAACATTTGGTGTTTGAGACAGAATTAAGTATTTTGTGCTTTTCAGTTGATGACTTTGATGAATTTAGTCAAATCAGAATGTGCTGTTTCACTTGCATATTTTGTGCAGTTGAAGTTCCCAGTCCAGAGCCCTGGAATGACATGTGGCTTAACAGTGTTTTAAGTAGTTTCACAAGGGACCTACTACATCCAAAACAAGATCATAGTAGTAACTAAATCATGCTCTGCAATTCTACTTTGCTTCTGGTGAGCATGAGGGAAGAGAAGACCATATCTTGTTCATATATCCATTGGTAGAAAAGAAAGATCTGGGACCTGTCTGTACTGTGTGGCAGGACAGAATTCTGTCATTTTAGCACAGGTGATTTTTTTCAATGTGTAGGATTTTGTTCTGGCTGAAATACATAGTAAGTCACGGTAAACTCTGGTCTGATAAACAGTGCACTGTTTGTTTGCTTTGTGAGGTTTTATGTTCTGCTATTTATTGATGCAAAGTAATAGATCTGTCCTTAACCAACACCATCAGTGCCAAGTATGACCTCCTGCTGGATGAGGATATAGAAGAGTCTCAAACAAGTCAGTCACACTTGACTAAAAAACAAAAGAAGAAAAAGCACCACCACTCTGAAGATGAAGAGGATGACAAGAGGACCAAAAAATCTAAGGTACTAACCTCTTCATGCATTAGCTTTATACCCATTTATTGTTATTCTATTAAAAAAGCCAGGAAAAAAAACAAGTCTGATATTGAGCTGAGGACAAAGCAACACCCGTGAAGTACAGCAGTGGTAAATGTACAGAGGGCTGATGTTAATATCTGATTATGACAGAGACTTTCCAGATCTTCCTGGACTTCTGAAGCTTGGTGTGTCTGAATGGCTTTTTGCCAAAACATCCTGGAGAGGCAGTGTAGCCTCTCATAAAGTAGGAGATCTTCAGCACTTTGAACCTGTTGTTCACATATTCCTAGTAGTTAATCATATTTCATGAATGCAAACTATTTCTCGTTTGCTTGCTAGACCATCATGTGTTGACTTTTTCCCATATGGAATCAGGAACAACCTCTTTGTGTATTTATCTTTTTTCTTTTTCCTTAACTGTTTTAGAAGTATTTTTGTAAAGTCTACATGCGGGTTTTCTTGCATCTGTCTTGTGCAAGCATATGGTGCTGTAAGATTCAGACAGTGGAGGACATCATGAGAAGACAGTGGTTCTGTCATTCATTAGTTCTACAGCAGCCTGTTAAGGCAGCAGTCTCATGTATCTGTGAATTCGGGATAGTCAAGATGTTGGCATTTCCTGAAAACAATGTCAGCAGTGATAAAGTGGAGGGTTAACCAGCACTGAAGTGTGATCATTAGGGGGAATTGAACTGAAAAAAAACCCCAAAACCCAAAATGCAGTATTTTAACAATGCAACTTTATGAGTTAGAACAAAGATGTCTTCTAGCAATTTTGCAGAAAGTGATAAGGTTCCAGCTTCAGTAAGTAAAGCCATTGTCCCAGCTTGAGTTTTGAGTACTGCTTTTGAGTTCTGTGTCCACAAGAGCTTGCATGATTCTGTTGTTCCATTGCATCCCTTCTTGCTGTGATGCTAAAAATAACTTTTCTCATTAACGTTAGCAATTAAGTTTTTTCAGTGCCACCAATAAGCCCTAGGGCTCATTTTAGGTACAAGTCTTTTTGCCACTTGTGTGCTAGTTCTGTTGGGAGCCTTTGGGTGGAGGGGAGGGACTTGTTCAGATAATTAAATTCTTGATTGGAGCATATACATGCAAGAGGTCTGAAGTAACATTTATTTAGTCTTCCTCCTGTCTTTCTGGCTGATTGACATTGTCACTTGAACATTCTTGAAACAGTTCTGGAAGTAGTCTTTGTTCTTGATGGTTCAGAACGTACACGTGTGGAACTGGCTTGTCATGCAATATTAGCAGAGAACATTTTAAAATCATACAGATTTCCCTAGCCCTTTAGGTGATAAAACAAACACTGGCAGCAATAGGCTGTTAACCTCTGTGTGTTACAGGTGTTACAAGTGGACTCTGAGACACATTAGCAGAGGATTTCATAGTACAGAGGGATTTCCAGGTTCTGGAAAATAGTCTTTTCCAGTTCTTGACCCTGTGATCTCTTCTATGTCTCTGTATAACATTTTTGTGATTTAGTTGCCTGCTCTTTTTGTGGTTTGTTTCTGTAGTCTGCTGCTGCTGTATTCTAGTGTCGTCTGCTTTCCCACTGCTTTCCTCTCTGTTGCTCATCTTCACCTGTTTTGTTGTAAATAGCTTAGCCTTCTCATGCTCAAAATCACAGGAGGAGGCTTACTCCTCTGATGGCAAGCAACATAGTTTCCCCTTGGAGCTGTGAAAATGAATTTATGGGCAGAACTTTTCTCTGTGTGTGTACTTGGAATATTTTTGTTTGTGTGTACTGTATAGTGTGTATATGCTGATCAGTATGTTGTCTGTCTGATTTAGAGATTCAGTACATGTCTTGAGTGTGGCCCTTTCCAGAAGAAATCAGCATGTGCTTAGCTGAAAAATCCTGTTTAGCATATACAAAATGTAATTATTGTTTTGAAGAATTATAATTTAAGCATAATCTGGGGAACTCATACAAGAACAGTGGAAGGACACATTCTGAAATCAGAGTATGTTCAGTGTGAATACCAAGATGAGCACAAAGCATAACAGTATGGAAACTTTTTGATGAATGGTAGCATTTTTAATATAGGTAAACAAAGCATTTTCCCTTAACCCTATTTTGGAAATATTAGAATGTATTTGAGGTAAGAACTTCCACAACTAATTAGCCAAAGACCACAATAGCCATGCTTCATACATATACTTCCACCCTGAGCCCTTAGTATGGCAGAGATTTTAATTAACAGAGAACAGTCTTACAATGAGAAATTCTGGCAACTGAAACTGCAGTTTGTGCTACCAACTCCAGCTATGACTGAAGAGGTTTTGTTTTCTGAATAGTTTCCATGATGTTGAGTTGTTTTTCTGTTCTCTTGCTGTTGTGTTTTGTTTTTTTTTTTCTTTAGTGTATTTTGACTCAACTTTTTCTTAGTATGACACCCATTTCCTGAATCTTCAGCCTCTGTGTTGATCTTTTAAGAATGTATTTTTGAATCTTGTGCTGATTGACTTATTCCAGAGGGTAGAAGAGGTAGGGTGCTGTGGCTTACTTTTAGTAGGTAACAGGATGTGGGTCTGGAGCAGGAGGCTGTATGTAGGTTTGTGAATAGGACTTAGTAGAGGGGTTTTTTTTAAAATACATGTCATCCTTCTGCTTGAGATCTATGTTATGACTTTGATTCCTTTCCAGTTTTCGCTGTATTTCTTGGTTCCTTGGATTTTATTTATATATTTATTTATTCAACATAACTGGTTCAGTGGAGTAGTATAGCCTGTCCAATGAATTTTTGTGAGACCTAGGGCCTTCCTGATTGTCAGGTTTTTGTAGTGTGTGATTTTTGCAGAGAGACTGATTTTTCTGGGTTTCATTTATTGGACACTGTTCTCTTTATATTCAGGGTCAGTTTTGATCAAAATATCCCTCCTGAAAAAGTTGTCTATTTTTTTGCTCATTTTAATTTTTGACTAGTGTGCTTAAAATATGTGGATGTGGTGTATTTGTTAAACTTCTGTGGTCATGGTATTTCTAGCTGATTTACCTGCAAATGCAGTTTGGCAAGTTACCACTTTTGGCAAAGCCAGCCATGAACTTCTAGAGAAGTGTTTTTCCCTCTTTTCATAATTCCTTCCTTGTGTATGTTCACTAGCACAGTGCTGGATTAAGAATTGGGGTGATCATCACTTACTCATTGGCTGATAAGGGCCTATGATTGTGGATGGAGAAATCAGGAGTTCAGCAGTGAGAGGGAGCCTGTTTGAAGTAGGAATCTTTTTCTTCCTCTTGCAATGGGAGAACAGCATGTTTCTGACTTGGATAGGGCATAGAAGATTTTATTTCAAAACATTGTTATTTTTAATAACTTTAAGTGTTTAAAACATTGGCTCTTTTTCTGTGCCAAAGGCTTAAAAAAGGTAAGTCTTATTTAAGGGGAAACGTAATTGGGTTTTTGGGGCAACTAAGGTGCAATTAATTCTATTAATTCAAATTACTACATTTTTTTCTTCACACTGTGATTGTATTAGCTCCTGTGATGAACTTCTTGTGACACTTCCAGACTTGCCCTGGACACCTCTACCCTAAATGCTTTTGTGAAGGTTATTGTGCTTAGCTGGCTCCATGCTCCTAAGACTTTTTTTATCCTTTCAACAAGTTACCCCTTTCCATGGCTTTCAACATAGGCTGTCTTCACTAACCTGTTCCCTGCCTTGACTTGCCCACTTGCCTGTCCCGGTGTTGGCTTGGTAGATTTTTCAACTGAGTGATGTTCTGCTTTTTCCCTATTTCTCCTTGTGCTGGGAGGTGACTTCAGAAACAAACCAGCTAGAAGGCAGCAGTGCTCCAAGCCGCCGTCTGTGTTTATGGCCAATGTATTTGTCTTGTTCCTCTCTATTCCACCACCAGTCTGTCCATCTTCTGATGTTTACTCAGGCCCTGCCACAGGGGGACTTGAAACTTGCCTTCATGTTCAAACAGATGGAGACTGGGGCTTTTGGAGACTGGGGCTTTTGGATACAAGAGTAATACAGCCCTGCATCATTCTGAAAATGAAGGGACGAACCTCTTCTAAATAGCTGGAATGACCACTCCTTTTTGATGGATTCAGGTTTTAAAGTCTCTACTGAAAGACAGTTTGAAAGCATAGATGAGGAGTAAGTTTTTGGCCTCCAGCAAGATTACTGTACCCATCAGTAGCAGAAAGATCAAATCTGTGATTATTGCTGTGTGTTGGTTTAGGAGTTTTATGTTGCTTATTTCAACTTTAGTATTTCAGTATTATCTACATAATTTTAAAGGTGGTGTTTCTCTGGGAACTGTCCTGATCACTCCTTTCTGAATAAAAGCTCTGCTTTAAGTTTTAGGGTTTTTTTTTCACTATTTTTAAGTGAAGTTTTCTTGTTTGTACATGCAGTATAGATTTTAGGAATACAATTGGGAATGCTAATGTAATGAGTATGTATTCAGAAAAATGAAAATCATATCTGAAATTAAGAAATACTGTGTAGTTTAATGCAGACATTTTTCATAGTTCATAATGATCTGTATTTAATAGTGGTGTTATTAAAAACCCATGAAGTGGTATCTATCTACTAGAGCTTATAGTGATTCCAAACTTTCAAGTGATGGTACCTTCAAAGCAAAAGTGCCAACCACAGTTTTAACAGGAACTTACAAATGTATCTTTCTACAGGATTCTGAAGTTCTTGTATTTTTTTTTCACTATATATCAGATCAGAATATTTTTAGCAGTGCTTGAAAATGCTAGGAGTTCATATGTCCAAACTCAGTGTTGTGTATTAAGAAATAAAACTGCAACTTTTTACATGACCTTTTTCTTTTTGCTTTCAAAACTGCTAAGATGCTGTGGCCTGTATGGGTGTTGGTGTCTCCACGTAGTTGTTCTAGCATGTGCTATACCATGGTCTTGTTAGGTGACATTCTGCAATCTGAGTAATTAAACCATCTTTCCTTGCTACTAATTAATTGTCTCAGTAGTTTCATACTGTTTGCCTAGTGCAACAAGTGAAGCAGGTGTGCTACTGACTGCAACTCCCCCTTTGCTACATAAACCTCATTTCTCTCCACAGCAAATCTGTTCTGTGTGCTGAGCCACTCAGTCAGAATCCTCAGTGATGATATGCAGAAAGCCAGAGAATGAAAAATTTCCTCATTTTTTGCCACTGGA
This sequence comes from Chaetura pelagica, assembly GCF_000747805.2. Lineage (NCBI taxonomy): Eukaryota > Metazoa > Chordata > Aves > Apodiformes > Apodidae > Chaetura > Chaetura pelagica. The sequence goes on from NW_009953649.1 coordinate 2,157,655, forward strand.
ACTTGAAGGGGTTTTGTCTTTTTTAGGAGTTTTCTGGGTGTGCCAAAACACCATTATGACTTGTAGTACCTACTGGTGGTCTGTCTTTTTTAGGCCATTTAAAATCACCCCTTAGAGTTTCCTATGTCTGTGTGAGTGTATCCTTAATATGTTTCTCTATGGGTTGTACACTTCAGTCTGCAAAGTGCAACTAATTTTTATTACCTTGTTGTTGTTTGACTGTACATATAAAAGGATTGGATTCTCCATATGGCTTTTTCTTGTGGACTTCTAGCTTCAAGGAAGTGAAGTAGTTCACATGCATGTGTGTTGGGTGTAGTTTTGGTCTTTGTAACAGTGTAATTAATTTTTCTGAAACCTGAAACGTAGGCCATTAAGGATTGCTACAGGCAGTCTTAGAATGTGTTCTGCACCTTCATAACACTGGAACACCTGTGGGACTTAAGCCAAACAAAACCCGTGACAAAATACTTCCATTGCTTAGATAGGAAGTCAAAATCCAAATCTAGGCTAGAAGCTTGTGTTATGCAATAGAAGAGTTTGATAATATCCATCTGAGTTGAATCCCTGATATAAGCAGTTCTTGCTAAAGCTCCTCAGGAAATACAAGCAGCAGCATGCCTAACAGCCATGCTTTTTTCCATAAATGTTGACCAAAGCTGTAGATTCATTTTCTTGTTATAGTTACACTGGGATGTTTTTACGTGTTATCTCTTCAGATCATTCACATCATGGATGTGAATCTATTTCAGGTAGTACCAGCCCTAGCTAAGGAACCAAGCATGCTTGACTCTTTTCTACTTGTCTACTCTTTTCCCCTCTTGTCTGTAACTGCCTGTCTGTGCAATTCCTCTGGCAGGATTCTGATCGGCAGCACGAGGGAGAACGCTACAGAGAGAAGCTGAAGAGCGAGAAGAAAGACAGGCACAGGAGCCGCAGCCGATCTCAAGAGAGAGACTACACTTCCAGCAGACACAGAGACAAGCACAGAGAGGACTCCCGAACAAGAGACTGGGATAGAAAAGCAGACAGAAGCAGAAGTCCTAAGAAATCAAAAGACAAAGAGAGGTCCAAGTACAGATGAAGGCTGAGGAAAAGAGATGGTAGAACTAAAATATGTTTTCTTCTAGCATTTCCAGTGTTCTCTTAAATGGATGTGCACTTACTGGTTAACAGCAGTTGCCTTCTGTTGGCAGCTTGGCCTTGTGACTGTTGGAGTAAGCCTTGATTCCAAAAAAGTTGTTTCAATAAAGTATTTCACGTTAGTGAAATAGTTTGAGTCTCCAATAAGCAGTGTTTTCTAAAGTTTCTGGAAGCATAAGCATGCACCAATAAGTGAGTTGACCTTCTCCACTGTGAAGAGATTTTGCAGGACATACCTCCATTCTACAAGGAGCTTGTATTTATCTTTCAGTGCTTTCAGATACTATGGTAGTGAGTGTGATAGAAGTCCTTGGGAGACAGAAATGTGCTGTGCACACTCCTTCCAGAAAGTGGGCAGATACCATTTGTATACGAGTACTCAAAACTCTATTTCCTTCCTTTAACATTAAGTGCTTCTAGTTGTCTTAGTCCTATCAGCTCTATTTGTTGGCACCACTGTGCAGCAGAGGTTGTAGGCACTGAAGTGCTGCTTGCAAGGGCGATGGAAGTGCTGCACCAGACAAAAAGAACAGCGCTTACTTGCTGTCCTATTTACATGGATCACCTGGTGTTGTGGCATTGCTGAAGGATGCCTCTCAAAACTGAGATTCACTTGATATTTGGCCCATCTGGCCTCTGCAGTGTCAGGGGAATCCAGCTGCTAGGATGTCAGGCAGGTTGTGTTGTGTGGGTAAGAAAGAAGAATGTAGTCACTACTTGCATTGTATTTGCCAAAGCCTAGATGCAATTAATTTTCAGGTTTCATGGCAGAAGTAGGTCAGTTAATAGCTCTTCACCTTTGGAGGAATGCAGGTTATGCTACCAGGGCCTGGGTCCTAGTGAAAGTTGGGAGCCTCCTAAATGTCTAGCTTGCTCAGATAAACAAGACCTTGCCATTTAAGCAGTGTTAGCCAGTACACATACATTTTTAAGAACATGTCTGTCTTCTTTCTCTGCAGAGGAGGAGAGATCTTGTAGTGTTTGGAGGAGAGGAGACATGGGGAATAGTATTTGTCTTTCCTTCCCTTCCATGGAATGTGTAATGGCTTGGAGGCAGTCTGCTTTGATGAATAAATCTAACTTCTTTTTTTGTGGTTGTGTTTTTTCTGCATCAGTTGCTGTAGTGTCTGATTATAACGTGTAATAAGATTTTATAGTTTGATAACCCTCACTAGAACGTGATCTGCAGGAAGGATTAAAATTCAAGGCAGCCAAGAAGAGTCATTGCAAATTACTTTGTCCTGGAGGCCCAGTAGCAGTTCCTGCTGTGTCTGGCTACTGCATTTGAATGGAGTGTGTGCAGAAACTGAACTTCTGATTAAGATACTTCTATGAAACGTTGGTACTAAGGGAACAAAAGCAGCTGTTTACCCCATGGCAGAAAACTTTGATGCAGCAGGCCAAGCCAGATGCCTAGGATATCCAGACCCAAGCTGAGCAAGGACAGTGAGGGTATTGTATACAGGAATGTGCTTTCCAGCATCATCTACCCTGTCTTTGGTTTGTTAACCACTCACTGTGTGTTTGGGTAAGCAGCTGCCTTTTGCTGATTCTCTCCTTTCTAGCTTTTGCATGCTTCAAAGCATGGAACTAGAAACCCAGTGTTTCCATAACTGTATCCTGACAAAACATCTCCAAGCTGCTGAGGACCTGTAGGGGCCTGTAAAGTCCTTGCATGCTGAGCCTGCTGTCCCAGAGGAGAAATAAACAGGAAACATGCTCTTGGGAGTCTTGTGGGGAGCTGGGGCTCAGCACTGCTCACTGTTTCTGTCAAGAAAGTTTCTGTCTTCAATCTGAGCATAAGAAGACTTCCAAAGAACTGTGCTAGACGAGGATATGATGCATTTGGGGTAGTGCTGCTGAGACAACAGGTTTTCTGCTTTGTTAAAGAAGAAAGGTTTGCACTGCCTTAAGTATCCTCAGTTCTTTTCAACTACACATTTTTGATGTGCAAAAATGGCCAAATTTGACAAGAATGTGGAGATGCAAAAGCACTTAACTTCTTGCTGGTTTTAGGAAATGGCAGTCACAGAAGGAGACAAAAAGCTTCCACTCTGAGAAAAAGCTGGATTCCTGGTGAACACCAGAGGTCCTCTTATGAGAGAGATGATACTGGTGAGTCAACCGCACAAGAGTTTCAGCAGGCTTCAGCTAGCCCCCAGCCACCTGTGGGACGCACAGACCTTGATGTTTAAAAACAAACACCCTTTTCCTGACAAATGTGCTCATTTCTCAGCAGCAGAAATGGCTTTTTTTCTCACAACTGGTAAATGCTTAAGAACAATGTTCATATGAATAATGTATAGAATTAAATAGTAAATTTGCATAGGTGGCAAATTTCAAGTCTCTGATTTTCGGTGTGCCTTAGTGCTTTTAAAATTATATCCAATATCTTCAGATGGGTGAAATTAACTGTTTATATTTTTAACCTAAAACTTTCAAACATGGCAGGTGACAAGCACAAAAGCTCCCTATTTGGAGGTAGGTACTTAATTTTAGGTACTGCTAAGTAAAACTGAATTTCTGGGCTAGTCTGCTACCACTCTGGAAGGATCACAGTTCATCTGGTACACAGGTGAAGTGCTGAGCACTCTTTCAAGTTTGGTGGGATTTACTGCTAAGGTCATTGGAAGTGATAGTTCTGTACATGTGGTTCTTCTGGAAATTACATGAATGAGCTGTATGGTCAGCTGAAACCACAAACATTTCCTGCTGTTGCTGACCTGCCAGAAGTGTTGGAGTGGACAGGACTTCTAATTATCTGGGAGTTGAAGAGTTGGCTTGTTTTATTCTAATGAGTTCACACTTCCCTATCCTCATTTTCTTTTCGTCAATCTATCTCCATCCACAGTTTCAGTATTGACCTTTGGTGCTTGTGGTAGTTAAACAAAACAGAACAAAATACCCCACCTTCCTCTATAACATGGAAAATGTCGCAGCAGAAACACTAGCTTCTTCACTAGGACTTAGCTGAGGCCTGTTTGCAGGGGAATTCATCATGCTTTAGGTTCTCTGTTCAGAGGTCAAAAGCTTAAAAATCAGCTCCTTACAGTTTTCTATTAGATTCCCTTCTCTGAAGCCATAACATGATGCAGGCTCTGTGTGCTGTTGTAGCCATGGTTATGAGGAAGTTGGAGACCTATTCTGTAGTCACACATTGCAGTTCCTTTAGTTTGCTGTAGGCTTGAGGTGGACTTGACCAAAACCATAGTATGAGTGGGGTCTGGTCTAAAAGCACTAAAGACAAGTGAGACAGGCTAGGGTCATGCAACAAAGATCTCTCTTCCATCCCATGGACATCACACAAGCCAGTAGAATGAGTGTGACGTGTTAAGCAGTTACCCCAGAACGTTTCTGATAACCCTCTGTTCATCCTGGTGTGTGCTCTGCCGTGCTGGTGGCTTCCTGCTTTCCTTTTCTCAAAGATGATTAGTGTGTTTATGAAACTCCTTGAGCATAACTTCAGGCTGTACTTGGTGGGTTAGGGAGCTGGTGACATAAGCATTCTTCATCAAAATCCCGTTTTGGCACAATACCTCAGTGTGTTTGCTCTTCCTTTGGGATGTGTGCTGGAAGAGTTGTTCTGTGTAGTCCCATGCATGGATGGAACAGCGTGCCATGTGTCCTTTGTTCTGGGCTGCCAAGATTCTTTACTCTCTGTAAGTAAAACTGTACCTGCTTCCTTCCACTTCTCTATGAAACCCACCCCCCCATCCAAATAAACAAAAACAACAACAAAAAAAGCATGGCCCTCCCTGCTAGTTATTTGAACAGCATTTTTAATGGTACATTTAAGAAGCTGCGTTCAAAAGTTTCTAGAAGTTCAGAAGCATTTTTCAGTCTGTTGCTGCTCTAATCATTGTTCATCTCACCCTCCTATAGCCTGCACTTTTTTTGTATAAATCTTGACAACAGGATTGCAGGTTTTGCTATTGAGCTTCCTAGAGCATGGATAATGCTAGTGCCTGTACTATCTATAAGAATAGCATAAGCAATTTAAAAATTTGAAAAATGTCAAATTATGCTAAGAATTATGTAAAAACTAGCTACAGGGCAGTATTTTTGTGTAAAACTATTAGTCTGGTTGCTGACAGGTTTTTTCCTGGTGAGCAAGTCAGTAGCATCTCAGTTAAATGCAGAAGCTGTGCTAAAGGCAGCAGTAAACCATGCTAAGGTGAAGGTCTTCCAAGCACACGATAAACCATCAAAGCTTAGATATGCTTCCAAGTGCTTTCTGAACTCTGAAGCTGAACAGCAGTAGACTTTTGAACTTGAAAGTTGTTTGGGACTTTCTGCTTGTAAAAGGTACTTTTTATTATAAGCCCAATGGAGAACACTTGAGTAATAGCAGTATCTTTTTATATAAAAGGCAGAGGGGAAAATAAATAATTATATATATATATATTTTAGGCAAAAAACGAACATCAAATAATGAGATGGGACTGTAATTTTCCAGGAAGCAAAAGAAGTTACCATTGTCTGTACTATTGAATTCAGTTCTTCTCTGTTCTCCCTGTTCTGTGGTCAGATGGAGTGCTCACTACTGGGACATAGTTTTGGGGAGGGAGGAAAGGTGGTCATTCTGGGTAGCATGTAAAAATATTTCTTCTAAACATACTGGCTCTTTACCATCCTGAATATGGGGTTGCTCATCAGTAACTGATTTGGCACTCTAGCAGGACCTACTAACCCCTTTTTTTTGGTGAACACCTGTCTCCAAGTCAAAATTTCTAGTGTCGCCAACAGAGAGAGAATTTCCCTGGCAAGGAACATCTATACTTTGCCTTATAGTGTGTCACAGCTTGTACTGTGCAACTGTCACTTGTTCTCCATGAACCAGGAGACTGAATTGAGGCAGTATGGCTTGAGGGTCTGACCCCAACCCTGTAGCAGGCAGTAGGGAGACACTCATTCAAGGCAGGATAGGGAATGTATTAGTTCCAGAAAGTATTTAATATATTCCTGGCACTAGACCTGCATTTGATCAAGCACTTGCTTTATCTTGACTGTCTTCTGGTGGTTAGGGGCTAAATAATTTTCACTGATACTACAGCCACCTACACTAGTCTGATTTTCCCAGCAGGTGAACTTTTTCAGATGAGGAAGATGATAATAATTTTTCTCTGGTGCTGATGCAATAAATGACTATTTCCTTTAGCAAAGCAAATAGCTCACTGGGGTGCGTAGACCAAAATACCTGTGGTTTTGCACAGGGAGCCTCCTTGAAAGTCATGCTTGGTCCTCTTCATAGCCTCCAGGAACTGCTACAACAAGGCTGTTGTGCTTTGAGGTTGGTAAGGATTCTTTCTGGTGAAGGTCTAGTTGTTTTTCAAACCAGTAGATCCTCAGTATTCAGCTCAAAAGAAGAGCACCCACTAGCATGGTGGAGCTTCCTCTCTAAAAGCTTCTCCTACTACAGCTCTTTCTCTCTTGAGCATCACAGTACCATTGAGCAGCAAAACATCTTTGTGCTGGGAAAACTCAGTGTGCTTGTCAGCATCAGGGAGCACAGCAGAGAAAGGAAATATCTACGAAACCACAGCATTGGTTGCTCAAATGTTTATCTGCACTGGCAAATGATAGGGTCTGAGACCATTTGAAAAATGAAACATGATCCTTTATTTCATTTGGTCTTTTGTCTCTCATCTAGCAATCATCTAGGTAAAGGCCCTTGACAGATTCCAGAGATTGAGTAAGGGTCTTCCTGGCTGACTACAATTTGAATTACGTTGAAGTCTATTGCTTTTTACAGTAGATGGATTTAGTAATTTCATTACAAATGAAACACAAGTGTGAAATTCTCTTATCTGATTTCCTTCTTGTTTCTTTTTATAAGCTCTGCTTTGTTCTTATTTATGTAGGAAAAAAAGTGTTTGAGAAGTAGGACTTAGAATGATACTATGCAATGTCATATGCTTTGCTCTGTTGCTTTCCTGGATTATAAATAGCAGCCACTTTCTCTTTCCTTTCCAGTAGTACTACTCTGTGGCAGTCTTGTGATGAGCTATATGTATCATTCTGAAAGTTTAAATGGAGCAAAGATCCTTCTTCTCCAGAGATGTGGAGTCGAGGGCTCTGGGTGTTCTGTCCTTACAGCTGTTTGCAGCAGCAGCAGCAAACTAACATGTTTCTTCAGCAGTGACCTTAAGAAAACTTTCCTATTTCTGTAGCCACTAAAGTGCTCAGCCAGACCTTTGAGAATCAGAACAAGTTTTGTGCCAGTGGCAGGGTAGATGAGGTGGTTTGCTGCCCTTTCATCCTGCAACTGCCTGGTGCTGCTTTGCACAGCAGCAGGGCAGCCTGGGTCCCAAAACATTTTCAGGAGCCTGGGTGCAATGCAAAGGGATGACTGTTGGCTGGAACAAGCTGGGAAGCGGTGTCAAGGCTTGCTTACCAGCAATCAGTCTTTGGGTTAAACAGGATGCCACTACAAAAGGTTAGGCCACCCTGCTTCCTCCCACAAAGTATGCAATTTGGGGGGGCGGAGGAATTTCTGACCTGAAAAGGGCAGCCTGGCTCTGCTGCACCTTGCAACAGTGACAGAGATGTTCTCCTTCGTCCTCACACTCCCCAGCCCTGTGGGCAGAAGGCACCATGCCAGCAGCATCCAAAGGGTTAACCCCACCTTAAGTCTCCAGCACTTCCTGCTGCCTAGAAGTGTATTTGGGGCAGATTTGTTCGCAGGAAGGTAAGGAACAAACAGAAGAAAACTTGAGGTTTCTATTGGGAAGTGCCTGTTGAGCTTTGCTGTGGACAGGCTGCATGTCTCTGAAGCAGTCTTTCAGTCGAGGCACAGGAGGTTGGGGGGGTTGGTTTGTTTTTTGATATTTTACTGTAGTCCCCCAGAGCAGGTTCCTCGGATATGGGTGTTTGAGTGAGGCTTTGCAGTATCTGCTGCTAAGCAAAATGTTGATTTTTGCAAAGATATTTTTTTTTCCCATGTGTCTCTGAAGGTCAAAAATTTGCCAGACCCAAGGGGAATGAGGCTGAAATAACTTGTTAAAACATCCCTGGTGGAAAACTTCATTTGCCTTAGAATTTATATGCTGTTTCCTTACTGCCCAGTCTTCTGTATCCCTGCGTGGGTTTGACTAATCTTTGCCTGTGACTCAGAACACAGATGTGTTGGGAAGTTCGTTGTGGTTTGGTTGTTTGTTGGTTGTTTTTTTTTCCCTTTTGAAAAGTGAAGTGAAAATTTATCAACCTGTACAGTTAAGTGAGAGCTCAGCCAGACAAATGAGGAAGACAGATGTTTGCACAGAAGGAGCCCTAACCTGCTCACTGCACTTGTTTGCTCTCAGTTGATATCAGCCCTGCCATAAAGCCTCTAAATATGGGCTGACAACTTCCTTGTGAGTCCAGTACCACTCTGAATCCAGCTTCTGGCTCCTGAAGGCTGGGACCGTGTTGCTGGGACGCAGAACCTGCAGCTGTCAGGTGAGGTGCAGAGCAAGCAGGGGTAGCCCAGGGCTACCCTGGCACGGCCAGCTCTGCCCGTGTTGGCGTTTGCTGGTTTTGGCAGATGCAGCAGGGAGGTGGGGAAGAAAATGACAAAACTTTCTTAGTCATCAAGATAACAAATGACTGGGCTTGTTATTAATAGTTTATGTGCGTCTCTAATTAGTGAAAGTAAAAATTTTTCTGAAAGCAGAGCAGCCTGGCTTCTTTCAGAAAACCAGCTCACGGGAGGGCTAGAGTGGGCTGTGGTGGTTTGTGGCATGATTCTCAGGGGTGGAGGAGGAAGAAGAGGCAGCCCAGACCTACAGTGTGAGGGGGAACACAAAAGTGGCAGGGACCTGTTGCTGCACCCCTGGTGCTATTTGGCATGCATGTCTAGTTTCGAGAAGACCCAAACCTGCTCTGCCTTGACCAGTGCCAGGTCTGGCTGGGGACGCGTCCCTCCTGTGCTGACTGCAGCAGGATGGGGCTTTGGTGGGGGCCTTGAGGAGCCGCAGCTCCCACTGGCTCAAACTGGTCCTTATTGTGGTTCTGTAGCCTGAGGTCATGGAAGGGGCTGCTTAAACACAACCCTGGGGGGGCACCTGCTCCTCTGACTGTTCACAAGTAGAGCAAACATTTTTACAGTCATTCAAGATGAAGAATTAGAATATAAACACTACATTGTGGAAAGTGTTTACAAAAGTTTCAAATTATTATTTTCTAATCTTCCAATTCTGTCAAAAAAAATCCAACACAAACAAAAAACCTTGACAGGTCTAATTTTTTTGGTCAAAACTAGGGGGTTTTTTTGATAGTTAAAATGTTAAAATTAAAATAGAACTTTGGAAATGTCACTAAGGCAGGTCCCTCTGGGGGTGTGTGTGCACTCCTGTGTGCAAGAGTGGGCACAACTGCAGACAGAGAGGGATGCTTTTTAAACTATAGTATAGGATAGGTACACCATTACCTATGGATAAACTTAGCCAGGAAATGAGAATACTTTGGCTGTCAGGGAGAAAGTGGCAGAAGGAAATCAGAGTAGTTTGAAAACAAAGGTCATACATTTCATGAACAGGATTTCACAACCTGTTGGTCTGTGATAGCAAAAGCTGGACTCTGTGATGCACCATTTCTCCTTGTCATATGTTTTTGTACTGGTTATACACACCCAACTGACCTATTGGACTTGGGCACACTGCTGACTGTTTACTACCATGGAAGCTAGAGATTTTACTATCCTTTAATAATTTAGAAGGATGACCTCAGTGTTGGCTGTCACCAAGGCCTTTGCCTCAGGGTTGCAAGCTTATTCTCTCTGTGGTGGAAACCCTGCAGTAGCAATATTACTTACTTTTAGTATTTGGCCAAACTGCAGCAGAAATCCAGTGGTTAACTTTGTAAAACCATCACATTGCTGGTGATGCTGACAGTACATCATATCAACCCCAGGCAACAACCCAGAGCTCAGCTTTGCTACAATCCCAGCCTAGCCATGACAGCTGCAGCTTTATTCAGGCACAAACACACATCCTTGTATTTCAGTTTGGAGAACAGTTATTTCAAAGCTGAGAAACCATTTCAGTAATTAAAAGGTAGGCAAATTAATCTTCATCTTCAGACCATGCATTAAAAAACAACAATTAGATGTAAAAACGGTTACACTTGTGGAGAAACCTGTGAGGAAAATTGGTCAAGTCCACTGGCTAAAATAAGCAACACTTTGGTTTAGATGGGAAAATACACATGGTAACTGCGTTCCCCTTATGTATATGACTGTCTGCCACTTTTAACAGAGTGCCACATTTATTCAGTAGAAGAATACCTGAAATTATAAGGCTAAGTGGAAAAGTAAAGATCAAAGTCATATGAGGTGGGGTTATTAACTAATTACCAGGTTTTCCTGCTG
>NW_009953649.1:2168275-2178894 GCF_000747805.2 Chaetura pelagica
CTGCTGAACTAATCAGTGCACCCAATGCACATTTCACCCCCACAGCCCATGGGGTTTCTAATGCCTTGGGAGAGCTGATCTCAGGCTCCTCTCATCTCCCTGTCTCCAGTCCCTCTGTGTTGTCCTCCAAGTGGTTTTGGCTTCTGAGCTCCTGCCCCATTGCTGGGCAAGGAGTAGCTGGTGGGCCAGCAGCATGCAGGGCAGGCTGGGAGTGTGGGTGCAATGTGGTTATGGCTCTGGGCTGGTCCTGGAGGTGGTTGTTTGGTCAGTTAATTCTACGTCATTTGCTGACTGCAGCTAGTGAAAGGAAGAGGGCCACCCTTACATCCTACGTGTGGGCAGATATCCAGCCACAGCTTTTATCCAGGCAGCACGAATCTTGCAGAGATGTGGTGAGAGAAGCTTCAGTGCAAGTATGTCAACAGTGTCAGAAGGTGCTCGGCTTGACGCATGAGTGGTCACCCTGGATGTCCTGTGACACACAGGACACCCTGGATGTCCTGTAACGCCCCATGTCACGCTTCTCGGGCTGAAGCAGCTCTGGGTATGCCAGCACATGCTGCCCATCACCTTCATTTACTGAGTATGCTAGAAATAGCACAGTTCTGGAGAAGCTTGGAGTAGCTTTCTGCTACTTCTACACACTGAGTTCTGAATTACCAGTCTCTCTTTAAAATAAATAGAATGGAAACTGCTTTTCAGATTGCAGGCTTCCAAACGCTGCCCCAACAGCTTTCAAAAACCAGGCTGCTTCTCTGAGTATAAAAGTCCTCACTGAAACAGCAAATAACAGGAAAAGAGTAAGTGGAAGAGATGAGTGACAGCATGTCAGAAGGCATGGCTGTGTATGCACAGACAGACACACACTAGGGAAGACAAAACTACAGAAAATAGTTCAGAGTTCCCAGCTACTTTGCAAACAACTTATTTCCTTAAATCACTCGATGAAACTTGCTATGGTTGTGAAGTTGCTATGGTACCTGAGCTCATCCAACAACATTCAAAAGATATTTATCTGCGGCTCACAAACCACACTTAGCAAACTGAAAATCCCCAGTTACACCGTCCTTTATATCATTTCCTGTGAGATAAGGCTGAAGAACAAGCTTACGCAGACAGCGTGTCTGTCACTGTGCAGAGAGGCTTGCACAGCTCATGAAGGAGGGTGACACCTGTCTGACCTAACTCCTGGAGAGTGACAAACATTGCATGGGACACTCCAGTGCTCTTATAAACAAGAGTGGACCAGCAAATGCTTCAGGCTGAGAGAAGAGTGGACAGTCTTTTCAGAGAGAAGGCAGCAGACCAGGGAGTCTCTTTGCTGTGCACTAGGCAAATAACGGAGACTGCAGGTTCTTTCTTCATGCTTGTGTTTTGTTGTTTCTAATCTTTTCTCCACTTAAAGCTGATGCCTGTTGGACGAAGCTGGGAAGACAGGAGCAATTTTAGAGGAACATAAATGCCTGCTGAGATGGCTCTGGCCAGTTCAGTTTCCAACAAACCAGTATCACCATGCTCCAGAGACGTTTCTACAGCAGGGGTGGACGTGCACCAGAGCAAGCTGGATTTTTTCTGCAAGCTGGGCTATGGTAAGCAGGACATCTGCAAAGTGCTGGACAACCTCGGCCAGGAGGCCCTGGAGGATGATGTGCTGAAAGAGCTGATTCGGATGGGGAGCAAACCTCAAGCTCTGGAGAGCCAGGCTCAGCCTTCCACACTACAACTTGTTGCCCGTGGGTCATGCAGCACTACGCCAGGGTCAAAGTGGCTTGGAGAAGATGACAGTGATTCTTCTGATCACTTCAGACCCATTGTGATTGATGGCAGCAATGTTGCAATGAGGTAAGTTCTGTTTCCTAAAATGGGCTTTCTCTTCCTCTGAAGCTTTTGAATTTTAAAGCTGATGGCTTGAAGGACCCTTTTTCTCCAGGTGAGGGGTGCCTTGATGTGTAAGGTATGAACCCCTGCTCAGTCCTGCCCTTTGGCTGAGGTGCAGCTTCTGGGGACCTGCTGTGCCCATAACCACGCACGCCAGATGCAATCACTGGCTTGCTCTGCATGCTGACCTGTCAGAAGCCAGCAGCCAGCTCAGCACTGCTGCTCAGGGCAGGGTGATTCAGCAGCTCACTCTCCCTGCTAGCTCAGTGCTGACGTTTCCCTGCCTTTTCAAATGGGTACCTAGGATTTTTTAATCTCTATGCTGAGGTGTTTCTAGGAAAAACTGATAAACACATAGAACAGCCCAACTAACCTAAGAAGTAGAGGGAAAATGAAGCTGGGTGACTGTGTTTCCTAACAACAACACAGTTGTACTGTTTTGAATGGCAAGTAAACTCCAACAATGTTTCCAGATTATATATTTTTGTTGATTTGTTTGGCTTCATTTCTATGGAAATGCCATGGAATTAAATAATCATTGGCCGAATAGTCTCATTTCCTCCTTAATTAATTCTGTTTTTGGAAATGTGATAGCACCTCATCCTGGCCAGTTACCTCTCCTAAGCAGTGCCCTGACACTGTGAAAACCCGGCACATCCATGTGGATGGGAAGTCCAAAGACAGTGGTGGGCTGGCCTCTGGTTACCTGAGCAACACAAATGGCCACAGGTGCTGGCAGCTGAGGGTCCAGGATGAGCTGGCTATCCACGGGTTTTCCCTGTTAACTTCCCTTTCTGCTCAGCATGGCCCTTCCCCGTGGGGGGCTTCCTCCTTTGCTAGCTTTGCTGTGAGACTAGACCACATCTCTGCTTATAAAGCAAAGAGACCAAGCACAGACAGAGCAACCGGAGACTAAGCAAATCATGCCATCTTCTGGATGAAGGGAGAAATCCCATCAAAAAATGAGGGGCTCTTTGGTTAGGGCAGCTCATGAGGTGTGAGAAATGCACAACATCACAGCCTTGGCTGGACCATAACCTTGGTAGGCAGGTGTAAGGATCTCCTGCCTCCATTAGTATTTTAACCCTAGACCATCCTTAAGGTGTCCTTCCTGCCTCTCTGTGAGCACCCAGCCACGCAGGCTGAGCCCCTGCCCTTCCACTGTGTTAGGGGCAATGCTACCCTTGACTAGCCATGTGCTCCAGTCTCCTGGCACAACCTCGTCCTCACCAAATTCCCAGGGCTTTTTCAGAACAGGCAGCAATGGACAAGGCAGAGAACACTGTGCTTTCCAAGATGGCAGAAGATGCAGCCTTGTCACTGAGCAGGAGGCCCAGACTAGATTGGAAGAGATAGTGCATGTTTTGAACTTGGAGTACTCTGGGAAAGCTCTGAGATCATCCCAGTGCACCAACCCACAAAGCTGATGATGTGGCACCACCAGGTGGAGATGGGGCTATCCACAATTTGCAAAAGGAGTTCTTTTGTCTGAACTTCTCAAAGGGGTTAGAATTCCCCAATTTAAAAAGGAACCACTGTGTGCTAAATACGGAATAATTGCCAGAGTTACAGTGAGGCCAAACGGCAGCTTCAGTTTCTGAGAGATGGGCCCTGCTAATCTGTGTCCCCAGGGCGATGTGCATTGTTGCTGGCAGAGGGAGAGAGATGGGACTGCACTGCAGCAGATTGGTGATGGTCCATGGACTACAGGACCATGTGGGAATGGTGACTGACAGGAGCCAGTCTGTTGGCAGGTGACACACACTCACCACACAGGGAGAATGAACAGTATTGAAGCCCCTGCCTGGGGCTCCATTGTGTCAACACTGCCAGGCACTGTGCAGGTCCACACTGGTTTAGTTACACCTTCCCCAGGTCTGGTTGCAGCAATGCAGAGCAACTGGATTAAGTGCTAATGCTGAGAAACAATTTCAGGAGCCTCTTCTCACTTGTTCTGCTTGGTCTTTCAGCCAAATCACGTCTGCTTGAGTGCTTTACCTTCTGCACAGGGGATATGCCCAGAATTAATTTCCTAAATCTGACAAGGTTATAGATATGTAAGTAGTAAATGTTAAAGCAGGAGGTTGTTGAACTTTGTTTGAGTTGTGGTATTAAAGATGTACTTGGACTGCCTTTTAAAGGCAATTATCTGAAAAAGTCACTTGCATTCCAATTTACCTGTCCAGGTGACTTAATTCCTATCCTGGTTATATCCTTTATAACCAAACAAAACAGCTCCTCTAGAGTGGAGCACTCAGACCATTTATTGGGTGGGTTGTTGTTTTTTTTTAAAGACTTCTTACTGCCTGGGTAGCTATCAACAAACAACTGGGTTTCTTCCTCCAAACTGCACTGTTCTTCATCTATGGTCACTATTTCAGCACTGAAACTTGTATTGGGTGTAAGATGTAGCTTTGATTATGAGGCTGTTATAGGCAGAACCTAGACTTGAATTCCTGTGGGATGAAAGGTGGATAAAACTGTGTCCTTGTCCTTGACTGGTCTGTCACTGCAGGTAAGTGTAGTAACCGAGAACATGTTTTGCAGAGGTGAAAGCCTGAGTAAGACTGTGGTGATGTTATCCAGAAAGCTCAAAGTACAAGGATGAAGTTTCTGTAGATACTGTGAGGGCATTAATCCATTTTAGGACTTTATGTTGCGTTTATTTTTCTTTCCTTGTGCAGAGGTAATTAACAAATTACCTTCCGTTACACATGCTCTGCACTGTAGTCAAGTTTGAGATAAGGGAATAACATGCAGTAAGAACTTCCAATAGGGGAGGGAGAAACTCAGGAAGGATATCACCTCTAGTTGTTTTTCTTGAGGTTGTTTTGTGTCTTGCTTTGAACAATTCTCCAGCACCCTCCTTGCCTGTGTCTGCTACAGTGTGTGTGCTAGGGTTTTCCTACCTGTCTGTGCAAAGAAGAAAAAATCCACCAACTAGAGCAAGATAAAAATGGACCTGAGTTGCCTGTGGCCGTCTTTACTGAGGATTTGTCCCTTTCTTTTGGTGTCCTGGGTTAGGTTCTATGTATTCCTCATCCTGCCTCTTAGAGTTCCTGTTTCCAGTCTCTGTTTCCTAAAGAGATTATTAGCAGAATGACCTGTGATCACACTCACACCCATCCCTAGTGAGACCACATCTGGAGTATTGTGTCCAGTTCTGGGCTCTCCACTTCAAGAGGAACAGGGATTTACTAGAGAGAGTCCAGTGGAGGGCTATGGGATGGCAAAGGGATTGGAACACCTGCCTTATGAGTAAAGGCTGAGAGACCTGGGGCAGTTTAGCCTAGAGAAGACTGAGAGGGGATCTTATTAATGTATATAAATATCTGAAGAGTGGGTGTCAAGAAGAAGGGGCCAATCTCTTTTCAGTTGTGCCCTGTGATAGGACGAGGGGCAATGGACGCAAACTGGAACACAGGAAGTTCCACCTCAACATGAGGAAGAGCTTCTTTACTGTAAGGGTTACAGAGCACTGGAACAGGCTGCCCAGAGAGGTTGTGAAGTCTCCTTCTCTGGATGCTTTCAAGACCCACCTGGATGTGTTCCTGTGTGGCCTTCCCTAGGTGGTCCTGCTCTGGCAGGGGGTTTGGACTCTATGATCTCCAGAGGTCTCTTCCAACGCCTACCATTCTGTGATTCTATTATTAAAATCCCTAATGTCATTGTTACCACAAAAGAAAATTCCCACATTTTATTTCTCATAGAAGAGCCTTGTCTGTTTCTCCTGCCGGAAAAAACCCCTCTCATTCCTCAAACCCTTATCAGACAATGCATGAGAAGGGTCTGACACAGCCTAAGATCTTGTAGGTACTTGAAGACCAAAGTCCATTCAGATATCAATGAAAGCAACAGGCTTGGGCAGCAGACAGATCATAGAAATAGTATATAGGATACCTCTGTTTTTAAGTATCAAAAAAAGTTCCTGGTTCTGCTGAAGGAGGTATTTGGATCTGTCCAACCAGGACATCCTGCCAAGTTGTTTTCTTGGAGACTGACGAATGACACAAAAGTTGTTTGTTTTGCTGTTTCATTACTGACTCAGTTAAAGAGAACTGGAAGCTTCCTGAAAGCTCTGCTTCATCATCCTCCTTTTTCTTTTTATAGCCATGGGAACAAAGAGGTATTCTCCTGCTGGGGGATCCAGCTGGCAGTGGATTGGTTTCGAGAAAGGGGGCACACATACATCAAAGTTATTGTCCCACTCTGGAGAAAGGAGCCCCCTCGACAAGACAGTCCCATTGCTGGTAGGTAACCATCCCAGGCATAATTTGGCAATGACTAGGTGCAGTTTGGAGACAAGGGTGTGAATAGTCTAGTACGTCTTTGCCCTGAAAAGCCAAGCATGGTGCAAGTTCTGTATCAGTCTTCTATTCTTAAATCATTAACTTATTGCCACAACCTCTTGGCCAGCAGCTAAAAGGGCATACAAGGCTTTGTTGCACTGCTTTGAGCCTTCAGCTTTACAATCACAAGTTGCTGCCAGCTGAGTTAAAGAAGAGTGAGTCTGTCAGCTCACAACCAGTCTGCAGAGCTTTGAAGCCCTGCCAGGAGACCACGACATCATTGCACATGTTACCCAGAGGCAGCAGCATTCGATGCATTCACTATGTGTGACTATTCTCTATTAGTCTGTTACCCCGACAGAGGAGCTACATGGGTTCCTCTACCAGGAGAAGGAAATGCACCAGCTGAAGTCCGTGGAGGGCAGCAAGATTTACTTTGTATAGACACAGACCTGCCAGCTTTGTGCCAGCAGCTTGGTGGCTGCAGATGAGGCAGCTGGGGTTCTGTGTTTCTGCATAGCAGGGAGGATAAGAAGTCAGAGTGTTCTTAATAGCAGCAAAATTAATGTATTTATTTTACCAGCCACATTTTATCTGATGTCAGGCTGGTTATGAGCCTTCTAGCATCTACTAAGGTAAAAAGGGGAACTACAGGGGTTCAGCATATCTCTGGTGTAGAATTCAAACCATCCTTTTACAGATAAGAGAGTTAAAAATGAAAAAGGAGTGTCTGAGATTTCACAAGTAGATGCTTTTGCAAAAGCCCTAGTTTTCAAGTTGCCAAATAACCACGAGATATCAGCGTGTCTGAAAATCACACCACTCTAAGTTGCTTAAGGTGCTGAGACATCTTGAGATTCCTGCAGGTTTCTAGCACAATTCAGACCTGATCATTATTAATTAATTAGTTTCTCTTTGTAATTTTTTTTCCCCCTTTTATGTCTGCCAACTACACCCTCCTCCCTCCAGACCAGCACATTCTTGAAGAGCTGGAAAAGCAATCCATCCTTGTGTACACCCCATCCCGGAAGGTGAAAGGCAAGAGGGTGGTTTGCTACGATGATCGCTACATAGTGAAGGTGGCTTATGAGAAAGATGGAGTCATTGTTTCCAATGACCATTACCGGGATCTCCAGAACGAAAACCCAGAGTGGAAATGGTTTATTGAGCAGCGACTACTCATGTATTCTTTTGTCAGTAACAGGTAAGAGACAGTTGCTATTAAACAACCTTGAATTTGAACATTATGGGCCAAGCCAGCTCCAACATCCACGTACCTCTCACTGGTAGCAGAGCACCCAAGTCTTCTTCTGAAGGGAATTTACCTCAAATATCTTAATTAACAATATTGACAGTGGCATTGAGAGCAACCTCAGCAAGTTTGCTGATGACATGAAGCTGGGTGGTGCAGTCAATATGCCAGAGGGATGGGATGCCATCCAGAGGGACCTGGATAAGCTGGAGAAGTGGACCCAGGTGAAGCTCATGAGGTTCAACAAGGCCAAGTACAGGGTCCTGCAC
The DNA here is from genome assembly GCF_000747805.2 of Chaetura pelagica. NCBI lineage: Eukaryota > Metazoa > Chordata > Aves > Apodiformes > Apodidae > Chaetura > Chaetura pelagica. The sequence goes on from NW_009953649.1 coordinate 2,175,964, forward strand.
CTGGGCCAAGATAACCCAAGATACAAATACAGGCTGGGGGAGGTCACACTTGAGGGTAGCCCTGTGGAAAAGGACCTGGGGGTACTATCAGATGAAAAGCCGGACACAAGCCACCAATGTGCATTTGCAGCCCAGGAGACCAACGGCATCCTGTGCTGTATCAAAAGAAGTGTGGTCAGCAGATCAAGAGAGGTGATTCTGCCCTTCTGCTCTGCCCTGGTGAGACCTCACCTGGAGTACTGCAGCCAGCTCTGGTGCCCCCAGTATAACAAGGATGCACACCTGTTGGAGTGTGTCCAGAGGAGGGCAATGAAAATGATCTAAGGGCTGGTGCAGCTCTCTTATGAGGACAGGCTGAGGGAGTTGGGGTTGTTCAGCCTGAAGAAAAGACTCTGTGGCACCTTATAGCGGCCTTCCAAAACCTGAAAGGAGCCTGTAAGAAGGCTGGGGAAGATCTGTTCACAAGGGCATGTAATGATAGGGCAAGGGGTAATGCGTTTAAAGGTAGAGAAGGGTAGATTTAGGTCAGACATTAGGAAAAAGTTCTTTACAATGAGGATGGTTGATCACTGGAACAGGTTGCTTAGAGAAGTGGTGGGGGCCCCATACCTGGAGACATTCAAGTTCAGGCTTATGGCGCTCTGAGCAATCTGTTCTAGTGTGAAATGTCCCTGCTTTTATTGTAGGGAAGGTTGGACTAGATGACCTTTAGAGTTCCAACTCAAGACATTCTATGATTTTATGATTCTACAATTCCTGTTCCCTCACCTTTGGTCTTAACCCCCCGTGTAACTCCTCTTTATTTGAATGGCATCATTAGTGACCAGCTTTGCTTCTTTCCAATCCAAACTGGGATGTTAAATCAAGGCTTGTGTCTTGTAATTTCTGTTTCTTATAAGAAACAGAATTAAATCTGTGAGAGGAGGATGGCTACCTTGCTGTATTTTTAATTCCCCTACAAGGCAGAACAGCACTTTTTCCTATGCTTTTGTAACCATAACTTCCTAGAAGACAGACAGGGCCCTGGTCTCTCTGGCCCTCAACCATTCCCATTAGGGAAGGTTTTCATTCAGGCACTTGCATCATGTGAGGCAGAGCTGTAGTCCACAGTCTGTACACACCAGCCTTGCCTGAGCCTCCTGGCAGTTTCCTTGTCAGCCACTAGTCTGGGAAGGAAAACGCACCTGGAGACATCCAGCGCTTATGGACCAGTGAGAGCGGAGAAGATGGGCTCACACAGCAACATTCTCCATGGGTCAGGATGGAGGCATGGGTCTCCCACCACCAAAACTGGATGGGATTGCTTGGCACTGGGTTTCAGTTTCCCTGCAACATTGTTCACAGAAATGCAGTCAGTGAACATCAGCAGGGTCTATTCCTCGAAGCTGCAGTCCATTACTGCAACAATTTTCTGCCCTAAGCTTGTGCCTCAAGTGCTGATGGCACTTTAGCCCCAGAAGTTCAAGGTATTCTTGTTACCCTTGTGACTTTCCTCTTTCAGGTTTATGCCTCCTGATGATCCATTAGGCCGGCATGGACCCACTCTTACTAACTTCCTCAGCAAAAAGCCAGTGCTTCCTGAACCAAAGTGGCAGCCTTGTCCCTATGGTGGGTTTCTCTCCATGCTGTGAACTGTCACCCTTCTTCCTCCCACCCCTTGCTTCCCAGAAGTGCTTTCCTTCAGCTAAGGGCAGGCACCACTGCCATGTTCTGTCACACTTTTTGTGGTAGGGACTTGGGCCAGGGCTGCTCAGATGTGTGATGACACATCTTCTCCTCTTCTGCTTAAGTGGCTTCAGTCTCAGCAGAGGCAGCAGCTGTTCCTGCCTTCTCCATCCTCACCTGCACACAGCACCCAACCCATACACTCTGGCTATGCTGACCTACCAGCCTGCACACACTTCACTCTGCAGAGTGGACTTGCATTGCAGCACTTGGGAAAGGCCATCCACTCACTTCCCAGTAACGTGGAGGTTTCCCAGTGGTTACCACTGGAAGTTACTCCCTATGCCATTTTCCAAAGCAGCCCCTTGCAGCAGCAGGTCTCCCAGCCCACTGAGTGCAGCAACTGGAACATACATTAATTTCAGGCACTTCCAAAATAGCAGAAACTTCCTTTCACTGCTGCTTCACCCTGCTATTTAGGTCGGCACTATTTAAATTTGGGGTCAGAAGTACAGAACTGGAAAAGGGCACTCCCCCTCTTTGCTGCCCGTGCTCACCACGCCCCTTCAAACTCGAGGGCTGGGGAGGAGCGATGAGCAGGGGCATCCACGTGGGCGCCAGTGACACCCTCCTGTTGGACCTTTTTGTTCTTTCAGGTAAGAAATGCACCTACGGCAATAAATGCAAGTTTTACCACCAGGAGAGGGCACACCAAGCTCAGCTCTCGGTTGCTGATGAGCTCAGGGCCAAAATAAAGGCCCCGTTCGGGCTGGGGAGAGAGGAGGAGCCGCGCACCCGCTCAGCCCGCGGGCCCGGAGCGCTGCCCGACGCCCGCCCGGGGGAGCTGCCGGGAGCCTGCGGCTGTGCAGGGCCCTCCTGCACACCGGGGTGGCCCCAGGTGAGCTGTGCTGAACAGCCGGACGGCTCCTGGGCCGCTGTCTCCAGCTCGGACCTATGGCTGGACCAGCGGCTGCGAGACCAGCCCTTCCTGCAGAGGATGTCGGCGCTGTCCGTCAGTGACAGCCCCTGCAGCTACAGCCGGCTCCTGCACCCCCCTCTGGACAGGGAGGTGACAGACACTCCTCATCGCTGCCCCGACCTCAGGCTCAACCCGTACTCGCTTCATCACGCCCACGCCTTGGATCACACCTGCTTACCAGGATGCCCGTTCCAGCAGCCCGCGCTCCTGCCTGCGTGGGGCGGGACGCAGCCGGGCCCCGGGTGGCCTCGGGAATGCTGTGGCACCCACCGGCTGGGTCACACGAC
>NW_009953649.1:2178904-2187551 GCF_000747805.2 Chaetura pelagica
GCGGGGCTCCTTCCGCTCCCGGGAAGGGGTGTCCCGGGGGTACAGCAGCCCGCCCGCCGCCCGGCCCGGCCCCGGCAGCACCGGTACCAGCACCAGCACCAGCGCTTCCCCCGCCAGCCCCCGCAGCAGCCCTTTCTGTTAGACTCCAGAAACGGGCTGGGCTTCTTCCAGAAAGCCCATGCTTACCCTGATGCCCCTTCCAGTGACAACTGGCCCACCCCCGCTGCAAGGCCCCCCTCTGCCCAGCAAGCAAACCTGGAGAGGGAGCTGTGCTCCCTGTTCCCGTACGGCGAGGTGAACCGCGTCATGGCTTTGTACCCCGACATCAAGGATGTTGCAAGCTTGACTTTACTGATTCAAAGACACAGAAACTTGTGAAGCCTCCAGATCAAACCTTTCTCAAGAAGCACAAATCCCAGGGGGTTAAAAGAAAAAAAAAAGAAAAAAAAAGGATGCCACTCTGAGGCTTAAATAAGTGTTATTGAAGGGCGTAACAGCAAGGGTTACAGCTGCAGGAGCACCAGGGTCAGCATCAACCAGCTGTGTCACATGAGACATTAAGTCAAAGCGAAGGCTGCCAGTCCCTGCAGTGGGATCCCATTCGCCTCCCATGGAAATGCCTGGGAGGGCTCAGGCTAACTGGGCTGTCACTATTTGAACCTTTCTGGTGTCTGGGTTCAGGATCACAGAGATCTTCATTAATCGCTTAAAACATTAGAGTTGTTTATATAACATCCTGCCCTCTTGTTCAACCACCCTGACAAACCCATGCTCCACAGCCCCCAGGAAAGGGGTCTCCACAGACCCTCCATGACTACCAGCTCAGCTGGTGTAAAAAGTAATTTGGCCCATTTCCCCTAAGACAGGGCTGTGTGCTCTGCAAAAGGCACCTTTGGGTCCACAGCATCACCTGAAACAGGCCCAGGCCTGTGCCAATGGGCTTCCAAACATACATCTTCTCTTGCTAAACCAATGCTGAGAACACAGGGGGCCAGCAGCCCCACAGGTGGGGGAGCAGCACCAGAGGTCCTGCTGATGGCTGCAGGGACACTTCTCAGGGATCACACACAATGGAAGTAAAACCAGGGAAGTCATCTTCACCCTAAATCCTGATGTGGACTGAAGGTTTGGGGCTGTTAATTCAAAAGAAGGAACCCAGATACCAAGGGGGACAAAAAACTCCCAACCAACAACAACCAACACAACAAACAAAACAAAAAGCAGCTTTAAAGTGTCTCTGTTGCAGCAAACAATAAAACTATTGTTGGCTTACCCCTTAATTACCACATGTGGTCCCATAATGTAATTATACAGCTGATTTACTACTGCAAATATTTAAACTGTGTTCTGTTGGGACATGCTGGATTTTTCAGTAAGCTGTAAAGCTGCTAATCTCTGCATTATTCCACTGAATTCTTCAGGCTATAATTGAAATAGTAATATTAATCCTGAAAGTTTTTGGCATTATACCAAAGTTTAAGTATGTCTGTATGACATGTTTTAAAAGTGCTTTAACACGTTATAAAATGGTCATCTAGAACACCTTGTTCTGAATAATGTTGTCTTTAATTTTTTTTTTTTTTTGAGTGGTGTTTAAAGAATCTTCAGAAAATAAGTACACAATTCAATCTCTCCTGCCCATGTGGTTGGCTCCAAGAAATTCTAACTTGGAGTTTGAAGGTATGATTTATCTTCACAGAACATGAGGGTTTTTTTCCAATGTAATGAACCTTCCACTGATTAGTCATAATACATACATTGTAACAGGATCACCAGAATGGCTTGTAAATTTATCCACTGCATATTACCTAAAGAAATTACAACAGAACTATGGAATAAATGCCCTATGAATTTTTTTTGAAAAGCACTTGAGTTCTACAGCCATCACTTTTTGTTGAAACATGCCAGGCACCACTCTGGTGACCTGAGACATGGTATGGAGTACATGCCTTTATTGTGGCTTTGCAAGGCTCAGTGGCTCACCCAGCAACCCGTGCCAGAGCCTTCCCAACCCCCGCTGCACACGTGGGTGCTGCTGCACACCTAAAGATGTGCACACACTTGCAGAGGAAGTGTGCTATGGAGTGGAAAAATACCTTCCACATACTCAAACAAGTTTGCAAGTCCCAGATGGCAACATTCAGAAAATATACACCCAGCAATGGAGCAGGATATAACTGTACTTGTCAACATTTATTTTTATGTCTGGAATGTATGTTGTATATTTCAATACAGAAAGCATTTAAAATCTAGAGGAAAACTGGCACGATGCCTTTATATTGTGCCCCTGGCTTGCTTGAGACATGCATAGGCTGTTCTCCTCTTCCTTTGAGGATGCACAGGGATTTGGTGGTTGCTCAAAACCCTCTCTTGACGCCTAATCACTTATTTTTCTTCCATCTCTGTCTACCTTACTGGGGAATCCTTCAGTAAAATACACAGAATGTGCATTCTGCTGAGAAAGAGCCTGAGGAAACAAATCAGATTTTGGTGCTAAAAAGAACTTGATTTCTCTTGGCTTTTCTGCTCACCAGAGGGATTCTTCTCATGGAGTTTTAATTCACAGGGCAGCTCAGCAGTCATGCTGTCTCACTGCTTGCTTAGGAGGAGCTCTGCCTCTGGCCAAGAGCCCATGGGAAGCACAGGCTGCTGCCTTAGTTCACCACAGCACAAGCCTCTGGGACTCAGGACTCCCTGCTGCAGAGCCTTCTGCACTTTCCAAGGCAGAAGAATTTCTTTTTGGCTTTGTCAGTTCCTGAGGTAGCGGAATGGGGTGCTGAGAGAAAGGAGCAGGCAGCTTTTGCACAGGCAGGGTAAGAGGCTAATGCTATTTGGTATCTTTGTGGAGATGCATTCAAGTGCAGCTCTTGCTGTCAAGTTGACAATGAATCAATACATCCCAACAAGCCCTGGAAGTTCTTTGCTTTTTCATTGTCTAGATTCTTTTAAAAGAAGACTGAAGTAGTGGGAGCAATCCTCCAGGAGACAGGCTGCTTTCCTAAGGGAGATTTATAGAGTTGCCAAATTCATTTTAAGATTAAAAAAAAGAACAATTTTTTTAAAAAGTCATAAACCAGAGTCCTCTTCCCTTCCCTGCTCTCACCCTTTCCCAGAAAGTCTGGAAGCCACAGACAGCCTCCTTTATGAGGGGCTGGGGAAACTAAATGCAAGTATTCAACAGAAAACTCTTGGGTGAAAGTCCACCCTGCATCAGCTCCTCAGTGTAAGTAAACAAAAGAGGTTGTTCCTCTGTACCCATGCAGCCCTGGGCAGCTCAGAGTACCTTCCTCCCACTCCTTCTTAAGCATATAAATTTCACTGACAACAAATCTACTAATTTGGAGAGCTTAGGTACTGTAAAAATTAATGTCATAAGATACTTTATGTAGATTATTATCTTGCTCTGTAACAAGCACTTGTATTTACCAATCATACTGAGAAGTTTTGCTAATACTATAACTCACTTCCCGTAAGAGCTGGCACAACTTACAAGCAAACATTTGAAGTAATCACAAACAGCAACATAGAACAAGACAGGTTTCACAGCTTCTTCCCTCCCTAAACGATGGATTGCTAGGGGAGAACAAGCATGTCCTGTACTCCACCAGGTGTGACAATCCACCTCTGCATAGCAAGTAGCACTGTAGATTTCTGACATGCTGGTGGGACTCGGATGCTTCAAATTCTTGAGAAGAACAGTTTAATATTACAGCACCACTAGTTACTAGCATTATTAAGAAAGCACTAAGACTTGCAATTGATAGTGAAGGGAGTTTTACAGCATTTTAGCCACATCCCTTCTCTGCCCCGAGCTGGGCTTGCTGCCTTGGTCTTGCAGCAGTGCTGGAAGAACTCTATAGTAAGAGGTACTGATGTGCTGACTTGGCAGATGAAATCAAATGGTCCGTATAAATGGAGCAAAGCTGTGGACAGAGTGATTTGTGGGCAGAGCAGACACAAGGAGGCAAGCCAGAAAGTTAGGACATACATGTGGGGCTGGGAGGCCTTTGAGCACAGTAAGGAAACCAGACTACATGCTTCTGCTGAGGAGTGGCAGCATCAGAAGTGCTCACTGTGACTGCACTGCGAGCTCCTCCTCTTTGTCCTGTGACACCCAATTCCTTGGCTTGTCTAGTTTTTCCACGTTGTTTTCTTTCCAGTCTTGCTGGGCTCAGAATTCCCATCCCATCCTTTATGGAGCAAGTCACAAGTTACAAAACACTGCCCTGGCCCAACCACTCTCCTTCCAACTTCACAAAAACACACACTCTGCACCCTGCCCTGCTGCCCCAGACTATTGCACCCCTTTCTCTTCCCTGTTCCCTCATCTCCTCCCTTGCAACAGGCACAAGCTGGAGCACAGGAGGTTCAAGTAAAACATAAGGAAAAACTTCTTTACTGTGAGAGTGACAGAGCCCTGGAACAGGCTGCCCAGAGAGGTTGTGGAGTCTCCTTCACTGGAGACATTCAAAACCCACCTGGACACGTTCCTGTGTGATGTGCTCTAGGTGATCCTGCTCTGGCAGGGGGGTTGGACTTCAGAGGTCCCTTCCAACTCTGATGACTCACTCTGACTTCCTTCAGCCCTGACCTCCAGCTCAAGGGTTTTTTGGGGGAGTTTTTTTGTTTGGGATTTTTTTTTACATTATTTCTTTTGGTTTTGCTGTTCTTAAAATCTTGACATGAATACCCTTCAGCCTGGCAGAGATCTGATACGCTCAGGCGGTTTTCCCATCCTGCCTTGAGGAAGTCTTCCCACCAAAAGTTGTTTGGGAAAGGAAACAGAGGCAAAGCTACATCAACATGCACTCATGCTGATGTCTTCCAGCTTTCTCTTCTCTAAGGATCAAATGGGGACACGATCAGAAACTCAGCCACCATGCCCTCTTCACTACCTTACATCCTACTGAAAAGCATATTTATCCACCACCAAACACCACATTTGAGAAAGTTACTAATACTACTGGTTTCATGCAGAAAACAAATGGGCATTAGGACACTGAATGGCAAAATAAAACCATAAACTGGAAGCACACAGCAAAGCATGGATGGCAGTAAAAACTGTCAAATGAGACAAATGGAAATTGATTTTTCTCACAGAATAAGAATTGGTAGAAGCAAATATTTTATGTTACTTAAGGCACAATTACTGCTGTGCAAAGCAACATTTAAAAAGGTGGCTGCTGCCCATCCATGTCCAGCTTGCTAGTGTGATCATCAGCTTGCTAGCTCTGATATCCATACTGCAGAGACTTCCAAAAACTGAGGAAACAGCTACGTAAGAAGCAGTATCAACTATAGTAACTTGATGAACTACAGTGTTGAACATGAGGACAAGACAAAGCCAGCATCACTGTCCGGTGATTTGGTTTCCAGATGAGATCTCCCTTTATTACAAGAATAACATTCTCCTGGCATCACTGCAGAGGCACAAGAATTGCCTAACTGGACTAAAGAGCAGGCAACACTTGCAAAGGGGGATAGCAGAAGCAGCACAGAGGAATGGGAAGGCTTTTACCACTTGAAATGGTAAATGGCAAAAGGCACTTCATAAATAAAACCACATTCTGCAGCTCCAGGGAAACCAAAGGCATAAATGCCATGATAGCCTGGCAAAGGCTGCAGTCCATCCGATCACCACTCCAAAAGTGGTGCTGAAGAAATTTTAGCTGGGAAGCAAACTTGACTACCATTTGTTATTGCCAAAAAATACACAGCCATTGGCACACAATTATAAATGTTACTCAAAACCATCATTGGAATGAGAAATACCGAGTCCTCCCCACAGGAGGTCCTGTTAGGAAGAGACTGAAGGGAATACAGAAGCTTGTAAAAATGTTATTTCCAGCAGGGAAACATTCTTAGAGAAGAACTTCAGCATCTGAATATCCTTTTTCTCATAACATAATATATGACATGTGGTGGAACTGGAGCCCTGACTTCACTTAAAGAAGCAGATGGAAGATCTTTAAACCTCTACAGCATCTTTCTTAGGTTACACAGGTCATATTTAAGCCTGGCAGAAGAGGAAAAAAGTGAAAGTTTAAGGTGAAGTCAAAAGAGCAATATTATGGAAAAAAGGGGCAGAGAATTCAAGTTCTGGATGCGTAGAAAAAAATACTCTCCAGCAGTTACTTCTGTTCCTCTTTTATGATATTAATATGCAACTGGGATTGGCATTTGGAAGACACTGGTCTAGTCAGCCTTTGCACTTTGCTTTTTGATGTTCTAGTGCTTGCATTTGTCGAAGAGAGCTTAAATGGTGTTGAAAGAAAAAGTATAAATAGGCAAGTGGAACGCCTCTAGGAAATGTCAAGCAATTGACATCTCTACACTAACTGGCCTGCAAAAATATATTATACAAAGCATGCTGGTCAAAGTCCACCACAAGGTGTCAGTGTGGCAGCGCTAGATACAACGGTTTGCTACTCCGCGGCTTTTGCCAGCCAAGCACATCCACTCACACAAAGCCCATCAGCAAGGGTTGCCTGCACCTCACCCACAGAGCACAGTTCAGGCGCTACCCAACAGAACCCACACGACACGGAATAACGTGTCAGAGGGCTGTGTGGTAGAGAGTGCTCTGCTCAGCACAAAGACAGCCTGGCCAGGGCCTCCTGGCCAGAGAGGCCCCCGCAGGTTGGAAGAAATTAATGTACTTGCAGGCAAGGCTCCATCACCCTGGCTGAACTGATTCTGAGGCCTTCTGCTCTGTGTGTGGAGCTGAAGCTCAGTGCTGTTCAGCACTTACATGACTTCTAAACTTCAGCCTCTGTTTTATGGTTAAGCAGCCCTAGAAGTGTGTATGGCAGCTTAGATGGTCATAGAAGTTAAGTTGCAGCATCCCATCAGACCACGGAGCAGGACCACTTCAGTAACAGGTTTAAGAAAGGGGGCATTTTACAAATCGACCCTTTATTTTGTATTTTTATTCTCCCCCCCTCACCTGCAGCTCAAGCTATGCCTGCCCTGACATCAGCAGCTCAGGATTTATCTTGGCTGGGGCCCAGGAGCTGCTGCCAGGCTTCCCTTTCAGGGCAGCAGTCCTGGGAAAGTCACTTGGGGTCAAGTTTAGAGTTCCAGGTTGGCACATTCTTAACGCAAGCCAAAAATAAGTGTGAATGGGGATCAATTTTATGAATTTGCTGAGCTGCCAAATATATTTTAAAGCTGAAATCTGAAACTAGGTTTACCAATTGGATACATAACACTGCCAATGCTTAGACAGAAATTAATTGGAAAAAACACTGAGTCCAGAGAGCACTGCCTTACAAACCTTATCTCTGAAGTCCTTCCAGGTATACTTTGGACATTAATGGTCAATCTGACCACAGAGAATTTTAACTAGTGAAGTTACTATCTTGCATATATGTAAACTGAGAGTTAAACAGATAGACAAGAAGTATTCCAGGCATGTAGCTTTAAGTCAGCACTAAGTGAGGGGGCAGAAACATCTTCCAAAGCAATTTAAAATGTCACCGTTTCCTACTGCATTCCTTTTACACCTCCTTTCCTTGCATTTTGGGGAGCAGAGCCACCACAGCTCTCCAGCTGCGCAAGGCCAGGTAGCTGAGTTGTGCACCCACATCCTTGTAAAACCAAAAATAAAACCCTCCACTAGCCCAGGAAAAGGCACCCAGAGCTATCTGAAACCTACTTGCAGCCTTGAGTCTAAGCTTCTTGCCAGAGGCAGAAATAACCCCCTTGGTCCTGCTACTGCATCCCTGGCACAACAGCAATGCTGGCTTGAAGGCAAGATTTCCTGAGCCTCTTGATGGAGTCTGTATTTGCCTGCAGGAGGGCAGCTGATTCCCAATGCTTTGCCATCCTCAATTTATTTTTTTTCAGGCCACATTGCATCTGTGGTACCCAGCAGAGCTCAAAATGTAGTCTTTAATATATTCTGGAAAATGCAGTTTGTCCCATTTCAAGACCGAATTGCGTAACAGTAATTAGCCACAATATTAGAAAAGTTACACATTTTTTCTAGACTTTATATTGTGTGTACAAGAAGCTGTAAAACCAAAAGATATCCCTACCCTTTTTGGACACATCTTATTAATGGAAACTTTTACACTTACATATTTTTAGTAAAATGGCTCTCAAGAGACTGTCATGGTGAAAGCAAAGACTGCAAGAGAAATCAGAAACAAATATACCTCAATTATAACTCATCTCTTAAACAGTTGAAAAACTACTGAGTTGCACAGGGTATTAAATTCTAAACTATATAAATCCACTGGGAAAACTTCCAGAGCAAATCTTCTGGAGGATGCAGACCATGCTATGATATATCCCCTGGATGAGATCAGGTTACACTGCACCGATACAGAGCTGCGACCCAACAAGGATCCACAAACATGCCAGGCTACACACAGGATTCCAGTCAGTGTCCCCAGGGATGCTGCTGTGGCCCTGCCTGGAAACACTGCTCTTCAGTTCACAGCTGAAAGCAAAGGTTCCCACAGGCTGGCTAGGATGTGATTTTGAACAAAGCAGGAAACACCGTCTCCTCTCCTGCCCACCCATGGACCAGGCAGCTTTACATGGGGTTCGGAGTACAATAAAACACTGTTAGCTCAGGGTTGACTCAGCAGCTCGTGTGCACTGCATCAAGCCCTGCACCATCACTCTTGCTAGCAGGCAT
>NW_009953649.1:2187813-2205546 GCF_000747805.2 Chaetura pelagica
AGGAATGCTAAGAGAATGACAAAAGTAAGGGCTTTGTGAGTTCTCCATGCCTGCACCATGGCATAACGCCTCACAACACTGGACCAGGCTTACCTGCTCCAGACAGGAAAGGGCTAGAAGGCAGGGAAAGGAAGTTCCATCAGCCCCAATATCAGAAACTGATGAAAAAAACAGTAGGAAAATGTCACTGTGCACACTGGCTCGTGTTACTGCTTGAGGACATGCAGAGAGAACTTAACTGCGCCTGCGACCTGACAGGCTGGCACCAAATAAAATGCGTCTAGAAGCAGCCAACAGGAACAGCAGGTATGGAGCCGATTTGTAGCCAAATACAATACAGCAAGGTTTGAGGGTGGAGAAGACAGCAGAAAACAACCCTTTCAAACATGAGCAACAGCTGTTGTTTTAAAGGATCACACAGTAGTTGCTGATGGATGACTAATGACAGACAAAACAAGCCTCTGAGCAATCCAGTTTATGCCACCTACCTCAGGCCCTTGTCCATAATTTCTTCACTGGTGTGTTTTACTTGTTGGTCATTTCCAAGTCTGCAGTGACACACTTTTGCTCTTAAAAAAAGATGAAAAGAAAAAAGGTTACGTGTGTAAAAGCAAAATCCAATTGCACAGTGAAAAGAGTTTTATCACCTTGCTGCAACCTGGCTGGCCATACAGCAACAAATTCAGAACATTTTCCTTTTTGCTTCAGAATTAGAAGCTCTTCTACAGAAGTTAGAAAATGGCAGCCCTGACCAAATAGTGATGGCAATGCTGAGATTAGCCTTTGCCTTCACCTCTACAGAGGGTGTGCCCTTCTGATACCAAAACACAGGATTAATGGCTCATTAATAGCTCCACAGAGAACAGGAACATCACAGAGTCCAACTCTGTAAACTAGCAAAGAAGAGATTTCCAGCTGGGAGGGTGATGCAATCCTTGCTTCAAAGCCTTATTAATGCATTTTGTCTAAAAGTCTCTTGAGATTAATTTCACATGTGAAAATAAAAGATACTAAGTGAGCTGAAATCACCACAAAGCAGCCTGCCACCTTCTGAGGGTGCACCAGAACTAATAGAAGTGTTTTAAGAAGCAAGAGAAAAGCATGGTTGCCATGGGGAGACAGACTGATGTTCAAGTGAGATCCAGATGCTGATTCAAGTCTTGAATAAAACCATACCACTAAAAGGCAACAGGTTCAATCCTGGTATCAGGGTACAGGTATCCGTCTAGGAAAATAACAGGATGAAAAGTGGAAAAAAAAATGAAAACCAACATGAAGCGAGAGATCAGGAGATGGATTATATGCTTTTCAAGATAACTCCTTCAGATGTACTTTTGCATGTTATGCATCTCACATCCACTTTGAACATGGCTGGGCTCTCCAAGTGGGAAGGAAGTTTCCAAGTACAGCATCACATGGCACAGCTATGCCTGATAGTTGTTTCAGTCGCAATCGTACATCACTTGAATAGTAAACTATTTTCTTCATTATTCAACTCTACTGTTGCTTCAGGAAACACTGAGAACAGAACATAACACAGTTGCCTTGAAAAATGTTAGTCTTCTCTTCAGAGGAAAACTACTGATAAGTTTGGAGTGTGGAGCTTGATGGCCAGGGTCGTGGGGCTGGCAGAAAAGCACTCCCTGGGGCAGCTGTACACAGGCTTCTGTAACACAAGGAAATTTAATCTCCAACCTTGCTGGCTGGCTGTTCTTCATGCAGTCCAGAGTCCCAAGGCGAGACGTGAAACTCATAGTGGCTGAACACTGGACAGGCAGCAAGGAGTCTGATTTCCTCAGGGGTTCAAAAAGCCCAACAATTGAATTGAAAAGGATCAAGGTCAGCAGAAAAAAACTCCAGCATTACTAATCTTTATTAAAGGGGGAAAGCTTTTGTCACATCCTCCAGCTCAAAAAAACCCACTGCTGTGCTATTATTTTCCTTTCTCATGTACAGGGCACTTGTGCTAAAGACTGGAAAGAGCTTCCAATACCAAAAGATATGCTAGCTTATGTATATACATATATATTTTTTTTACTTAAGAACAGTAGCATAGTATGAACCTCTAGTACACAGCCCGGCTTCTAGAAAACGTTAACATTCAGGAACATGGATAGAGAAGCAGTACACACCTCCAAACACTGTCACAATTGCAGGGGGAATTGCACAAGAAACATAGCAAAACCAAGAAAGGTCATAATGCCATCATGGAGCAGACAGACAAGGACCCAGGCAACTTTCTCTGAATCACCAGGAAGCCCATGAGATGGCATCAAACCACACTCAGACTTCAAGATAGATGCCTGATGACAGCATCCATCATCCTCTCTGTGACAGAAATTTTAATCTGTAGACTTTGGGTATGAAAAAGTTACTCTTGGAGATAGAAAAGATGGCTCATAACAATTGCTTCATAATTGTGTCAGGTGTGTCTGTTGGAAGACAATATTTTCTTTTCCCAGGTTGTCTTTAAATTTGATTTCTGGCCCCAAAACAAAGAGGTAAGGAAAAGGCTTGTGAAACAAATCAAAAGACACATCCCCATTTTAACCCAGATTTTCACTGTAGCTACCACATAGGTACAACACAATGTAGGAAGTTTGTCTTCAGTGGTTGTTCAAGTCTCTTAATAAGATGGGGGAAAAAGGAAAGCTGAAAAGACAAGACAGGCAGAGATAGGGACACAGATGAATGAAGGCAACAGCAAAATTCTGCACACTGCTTGGTGCAGCACTATCATGTCACCAGTGCAGAACACCTAAGTAGTAAGCCAGTGACACAATAACATTGCTGAGTTAAACACTTGTCATCCAATCCCTGTGGTCATACTGGAACCTGTGGTGTATTTACATTTCTTTATGTAGCATCTTCTGTGTTCCTCTCATTACTTACCTGCCCCCTTCCATCCCCATTAGCAGCAAGAAAAGCTATTGCAACATACAGTGAGAAGAAATGTATTTTTTTAGGAAGTCTTTACAGGTTATGAGAGGAAACATACGGGCCCTAAATTGGTGTCAGAAGACTTCCAGCAGAAAGAAGAGCTGGGCCTGCTTCTGCTTCAGGAGGTTTTTCTTCCTACAACTTCCTTGATTTGCTTTCCCCCTCTTCTCCAACAGGTCCCTTTAAACAAACTTGGTTTTGGCCAAATACCTTGTGAGTGGCATTTCATACTTTTCACTACTGTCCACAGGCTCCATGTCAGCTCCAGCCCCAAAGTAACCACACGAGTGTGAAGAGGTGAAACACAAAGTATGTTCCACATCTTTTTTCCTAACACCAGCTCCCCAGGCTGGTGACAGTCTCCAATTACAATACTGTAAGACAATAAGCAAGTAATTCTGGAAATTTGACTAACACAAAACAAACAACAAAAGCAAAACTGAAAAAAAGATTAAAAAAAAAGCAGATCTGTCCAGTTATGTTCTACCCAGGATACAACACACAAAATACCAAGTATTAACAATAAAATAACAATAAAAAAGAGCCCTCAAATTAAAATTTACTGCAGGTTTGCTACAGTAAGCAGAGTTTGTAAATGAAATATTTTTTTTTAATAATGGCTGATAAGAGACATTCTGTACATACAAACATTTGCTTTGTTTGTAATATTAGATCAACATAAAGCCACTATAAAACTAATTCTGTATCTGAAATTCCAGGGCTGTTAATTTTCCTAATCCAGTTTTCACTCCAAAACAAGTGTTCATCCTCTCATCTGAAATTCCCTGCTTCCAGACGCATCAGTATTTACTGACCTGTTCCGAGCTGAGATGGGCAAGTAGCTGTGTACCAGCCAGACAAGGTGCTCTGGGGACTGTCCTGTTCTTAGAACCTTGTGAACCTTTCCTTGGCACGTAAACAAGCATGAGACCCTGGCATGTCGTGGAAACACAGCAATGACCCCACAATGTGATAAAACTGTTAACCTGTACCGACAGACTTCTGAGGCACCACCACTACAAACCAAGCACACAAGAAGTCTTCACAGCCAGACATGCTATGGATGCAGTGTCCTACGATCCCAACTCTAACGTTTACAGCCTTTCAGCTTTGAGACCTTATGTTGACTACATTTTAGTTTGCATGTTACATTGGGGTGCAAGAAAAGCAACACCACTTGCTTCTGCATGTGAAGAAAAAAGAACAGCATTCTTCAGCCCATTTCCTCTGTCACCATTACCCTTTTTCTCAGTGCTGGATCTCAACAACTTTGTGGTTGGACTTGATCTTAAAGGTATTTTCCAACCAGAATGAATCGGAGAATCACAGAATCAATCAGCTGCAACAGTAAGTTGAATTTCAGCAAAACCCACCAAGTCACAAGCTGAATGCAACCTGTTGAAAATTTACTAAGACAAAATCACATAAAAAATGCTAAATATACCTTTCTTCCATTAATTTGCTACCAAACCAACTACAGCAAACTTGTATCGGCACTGTGCTCCTGTAAACGATGAGAAAAACAGTATGCAATCACCAAATTCAAAACCATAACACAAGGCACATCCATAAAAAAATATCATTAGGTTTATACAAGCATTTCAAATTGCTCATTTCAGTAATACCAAAACTGGTATGCTCCTCTTGTACAAAATCTGCACTTGCATACAATATGGTGGTGTTTTATTATTTTAAATAAGCTTTCAGTTAATAGGAAGTTTGAATTCATAAAGATGGTAAGTAATTTCAGATCTAAGTCCCCTTTAACTGCACATAAATATCTGCACTTTAAATCAATGAATAAAATGGGACTGTAGTAAAAACAGGCAGCTGAACCCATGCCTGCAACAGTACACTGGCTGGAGATTGTTACATTTTGGTTAAAAATATCTGTATATTCAATGAAAACATAATTGGATCCACTTACACTGCTGGGAATCAACATGTCTAAAGCCCAACTGAAGCCACTGAACCACTTCTGTGAGATCTGAGAGTGCTGCCACTGAAGGTGGTGCCTGAGAAGCTCTGCTGTAGAAGCAAGCATATCACTGATACAGAACTGCTTAATCAAAGAAAACCAAATAAAAAACATTGAGAATTATGTCAAAATGAATCTCGACATTCATCATCATTCCCAAGTGTTCCTGTAGCACTTGGGATCGTCATGGAGCCTGAAGCCCTCAAACATTTGATACTAACTCTTTCTGTTCTCTCACTCTCCAGTAATTTTTAAATAGTTTACACAAAATAGGAGCTTCACGAGCCATTTTGGACTACATAAAATCAGATTGCTAAAGTTACCAATATGAAGAGCTACTCATGCAGTCAGGCTTTAAAAAGGAATGCATTGTAATCATACTATGTAATGATGAAAGGAACCAAAAGTTTAAAGCTGACTTGTATTTTCTGTTCAAATTATAAGTGTTTTTTTAACAAGAGATAAATCAAAGTCAAATTATTTCCTGGCTATTGAAAGTTAGAACTAAATATTAGTAAGAGCTGACATGGATTCACGGGATACACCATAGATGCTGTTAATTAACTGCATTGAAAAGATTCTGTCACTGTTTCATGGCAGTAGTCCCATTTTAGAGTAAGGAAATGGGCATAGTCAGATTTCAATACTTGGCTTTTGCCTTCTTTAAAATGCTTGTTCAACCTTTCAAATTGTGTCCAGATGCCAATTTACCCTCAAGATAGAAGAATTTGACTGAAGAAATGCAGTACCAATAAGAATACTTAAAATGAAAAATGTATTCTCCCTGGGCACCTACAAAATATGCTTAAGGCAGGCATTTCAAGATCATAAAA
Organism: Chaetura pelagica; assembly: GCF_000747805.2. Classification (NCBI taxonomy): domain Eukaryota; kingdom Metazoa; phylum Chordata; class Aves; order Apodiformes; family Apodidae; genus Chaetura; species Chaetura pelagica. The sequence continues at coordinate 2,193,565 of NW_009953649.1, forward strand.
TCAATTTAGTTCACACACATCAAACAAATACACAGACAGGCACCATGGAGTTTAAAAAAAATCATCTATCATGAGATTAAGACTGAAGATATCACATCTCACAACTGATCACAACAGAATAACTCTATTGGAGGTTGGAGACAAATGGTTTTGTAATTTACCTGAAAAGCTAGGAACGTGAACTGAAATCAGTTCCACAGAGCTTGATGTGACACAACAAACCAGTTACCACCTTTTTGTCTCAGTTATGCTGCCTGCATTTCTAAAGGCATCCCAATTCTAAAGCTGGACCAATGGATGAGTATTTCATGTGTTCACAAAAAATGAACAGGAACACCTCTAAAAACCACAAAATGTACTTCTCCTTTTCTGCTAAAGAGTGAAATAATATATTTTCTTTTGTTTGTGATTTTTTTTTTTTTTACTATTATAGAGATCACTAACTGATGCTCAAACATAAAGTTTATCTTCTCTTCAATGAGGAAAAATAAATTCAGTGGTGAAATCTAGTTTGATTTCATACTTCAAAACTAAAATCCTTTAAAACCTACCCTTTAAAAATACACATCAATGATATACCAATATACTGGCTTAAACTTGAAGAAAGAGCTAATGATAGACACAATCTGAAATACAGGAAGAACATAAAAATCCCTGAAGGGGACGGTAAAAGTCTGTAGAAGAGATGGCACTGGAGATGTCATTCCTCTTTCCCCACTGCTCCAGGATCAGGTACTGAAAACACCCGTGGATACACACACACTGGCATGTTGATGGCTCTGTGCAGCTCACTGGAGCTAGGATGTAGATGTTCCTTCTTTTTTGTTGTTCCTCCAGGAAATAAATGCAGGGAAAAGACCAATTAGACATTTGATAGAATGAGCAGAATTCCCTTTTACCTAATTTCCCAAACGTTTTTTCCACCCTGTAGCTGATTGGAGTTGGTTGTTTACTTTTTGAATACAGCTGCCCTCCTCACTCCAAACACTGCTTTTCATACAGGAGACTGAGGCACATCAGTTGACCGGTGTGTGTTATGGAATGTTTTTTTTGCTGATCATCTGTTCATAGATGCCTCCTGAAGGACTTTTACACAGCATCACTGTGTCTCGGGAAAGCTCAACTCCACATACCAAACATCTGTCTAGACAGGGTCCAAGTGGGAAAGAAGTCCAGAAAAATGGCACATCTCGTAGCCCTATAATATACATAGCACCAAAATACAGTTTAACCATATTAATCCTTACACTGTTCTTATATCAACAGTACACAATTATGTCTTCTGTTACCTTGGACAAAGTGACTGCCCATTGAATTAGAAAAATATTTTAACAATCATAAACCTCTAAAGCATGAAGTATAAAGGCCCACTTATTACGTTAGGAAGAAGGGAATGGTTCTTAGGTCAGGATACATCCTTGTAATTATAACTTTATGGAATACATTCCTTGCTCTCACTGAATTAGTATTACACAGAATAATGCAAAACAAAAGCTTAAATAAAATCTCCAGTCTTAAGAAATCCGTCTACTTTTAATACTCTTTATGCTTATTGTTCATTATTCTGTTGCTCCACAATATGGAAAAAGCAAACAAATCACAAAATGAAACATTAGAATATAATTATTTTTTTTTTTTAATTTTTATAAATAACTTATCTGTTACAAAGACAGTTTACCCAGCTAAATCACAAAACCATCAACTCAAGATATCCAAGTTAGGTTTTATTAATAAACAGGTAAAAACTGATTTGTCAATCTTCACATAGAGCTGCAGATGAAGCTGAAAAACAAGGCCTCATTTTATAAACAAAATGCATTGAATGCAAGTGCTTTGGGTCTACTGCCTAATTACCTGGGATTGGCATTTTCTTCCCACATAAAAAAATGCAAAGCCTTCAAAACAAAGGCACCTGTGCATTCACATAGATCACTTGTAAAACTCCTAATGAAAGTGTCCACTGGCAAATGTTTACAGTGGGTGACAGTCTACTTTGTCTCTTGCTACATAGTTAGCACTCCCTCCAGCCTCACGCTAAGTGCTGCTACATAATTCTTTGCGTGCCGTCTTTCATGCATACTGTACTGGAATTCCATTTTCTTGATCTCAGCTATATACATCCCCGATCATGTGAATATTTTCCTTATAAAAATAGATCATCAAAATAAAGAGATGCTTGAGGTTGCTTCAGTGTTCAAGTCTGTTTGATTTCTCTTTTCCAGCCTTTATTTCAGTTGTCCTAAGTATTGCTATCCTTGTTTGCTATAAATATGAGACTTCACCACAAAGTCAGGTTTAGAAACTGGCTGCCAAAACAGGAAAGCATTTAAAGTCCTTGAACAAAGCTGTACGATGCTGCTGCTGTTGATTTTGGCACTGTATGAACTTCCCCAATGAATCTCTCTTCAGGAGTCTGCAAGATACCCAGCAGATGAAGCAAGCTTAAATCGGATGCTGATCTGTTGGTGGGTTGAAAGTTTCTTAGTATAAAGTTTCCTCATGCCAGACAAAACACTACCTTGTGTCACCCACCGTAAAACTCGGTGTACAGAGTGAACTATATGCATAACTCTTCCAACTTTTCCTGCATTTTTACCACGCTGCATCTGCAGGTCTTCACAGATCATCAGCATTTACAAGAGCAATGTACAGAATGAGCCGAGGAAAGCTATTTTGTGCATAGTTTCTTATTAATGCTCTTATTTTAAGGCATTGCTTCTCTCAGATAAAAGCTTAAAAAAAGGACACGATCGTGGCTTAATCACTTAAAGGAAAAAAAAAAGAAAGTTAACAAAAAGACTATTACACTATACATACAGAAGTACAAGAAAATAATCAAAGTGAAGAAAAGAAATCACTTAAAGCAGGTTCTAGAGCTATGTACAGTAGGAAAAGCTTTGGGGTATTTCACTGTGTGTATTGTACAGACAACGCATGCAGTTTTTCCTTTTCATCTTTAGATGTGATTGTACTGATTTCTGGCTTCACAGAGATGTTTTCAGGGAAGACAAGGCAGAGTACTACTGATTTGTGAAGTTCTTCCCTTTATTGAAGGCACTATATGGCAGCAAATGGTTTATATAGTTAAACCCTTGTTCCTTTTAGATCTCCTCTGTGCATGTAGTGTTTCACTGAAAGCTCTGAAAACAAAACACTAGCACTCTATTCCTTTCCCCTGTCAAAATTCAGTAGTGACACTGGGGCAGAGAAAAGGATGGACAACACCCAAGCACTGAACATGGTGTGTGTTTCTGGGACACTGGTAATACTGTACATGGTTTAGGCAGCTGGCAACTGAGTCTTTCAGCAGATTACTTTTCAGCTAATGAACTTTCAACTGCCTGTGACACAACACTGAGGTATTACTAGCTCTGTGGGTTGACATTTAACATTAGCAAAATACCATCTCACCACACCTTCAATTTTACAAAATCCTATACATAAACACTTTTTTTGCCTCCCAATGACTGGATTGTTCCTTGCATGTTTGCTATGGTTTTACAAAAGGTAACAAGCCTGTTGGCTCAGAAATGCCGGGGCATTTCACACTGTTCACAGCGATTTAAGGCTGGATGATTTAAAAAAGTACAGGCAGTACAACTCCACTGAGCCCCCTCATCTTCATCTGTGTCTGGAACAGTCTTTGGTGTTTTCACAATGGACCTCTGATCTGTGACATGAAAGAGATAAGATAAGCAGTTACTAACCAAGAACAGCATGGAAAGAATTTTGAGATTATTTTTTTTTCAGTAACTGAGAACTATCTTGTTCCCCTGAGAACAGTATAGTTATTGCAAGTGACAGAGGCAGCATTTTACCACCCCCTTGACTACAGCTTGATTGTAAGTCAGCCAAATGGCACAAGGTGAAACTATAAAAAGCAAGTTTCCCATCCCTTCACTCTGCCTTCTTTCCTTTTGGTCTCAGTTCACAGCTGTTGTATGAAAAGGAGATACAATTTAGAAATTAATCAGCATGGGAAACATGCACAAGATTTAGAAGCCTGAGGTCTATGGAGTAGTCTAAAATTCATTATGACAAGAAGTGCTCTAAAACTTTTTTGACATATTTAACATTTTGACCATAGAATGAGCATCAGCAGCTCTTCCTCAAACCAGATAAGCAGGTAAGCTGAAGAAAAATCAATGCCTATCTCTGTCGTGCTACAGTGTAATCCTCCCAAGCGTACAGGTGCATCTTTTTGCATGACATGTTAGAAAACAGCCTTAAACTATTTTTAAAAGAGAAAAGATGAAAAGAGATTAAAAAGATTAAAAGAGAGAAGAGCAACTTCTGAAGTTAAGGGTTCCCAGTATAGGCAACTGTAGTAAGGTCTTTCAGCCAATTACTTGAAATGGAGAACATCTCGTTAGCAACTAGCCAACTGCAACTGCTGCAAAATGATAGCAACAGCTTTAGGAAGTACAATGCTACTGACCAAAATGGCAAAAAGAATTTTTTCATTCTTTTGTGAACAGTGCTAACTCTGGTTTAAGTCACAGCCTACATCATAGTTACAGTGCAACTTCAACCGAAAAAAAATGTTAATGAAGGACTAAGATACAGTAGTGATTATTTTCTAAAAAGAAATAAAGAGAAAGCATAAGAGGGATTTCGGAGATTTATAAATCAGTCAGGGTTAACTTTTCATTTTCAAGATAGATTGCATAAAATTATTTAAACACTTAAAATTTATGAGTTCCTCCAAGATGAGTCAATGCAACTGTTAACAACTAGTCACAGAAAATTTTCTTCTTTGATGGGTTAGTTTTTACTTACTGCAAATGTAATTGACAGAACTTCTGATAAACTCTGCATGGTTCAGCTGTAAAACATGTCTAATAGGATTGCATATGGTTTTAATTTTACTCAGTGTTTTTACTAACAGACTGGATAATGAGACATGAAAACCCCTTAAAAGCATGAAGAACAGAATCAGTTTGGAGGAATTACAGTCTGGAGGACAAAAAAAATTTCAATCTAGCTAGACCATTCTGAAACAGAATTGTCAGATATCCGTAAGATGAGATCCTCTAACAACAGTTACTGCACCCTACAAGGACCAGTCACACTCACACACATATATATGTGGAGAAATTCCTAGACAAAAAGACTGCACAGACACATTGGTGGATCATTCATTTCATTCGGTGGTCAGCCTATAGGTCATAGCATAATTCTGTTGCAAACAGGTGTAACAAACAAGAGGTAATTATTCTGTTTTGTTTGGCATCCCACTAAGGCAAAATGGTAATGTGCAAAATGCAATGAAAAGCAGAATGTTGAAGACTAATAAATTCAGCAATACTGACTGCCCTATTGGGCAGTATTTCTCTCCTCATCAGCTATCTAAAACTAAATCTAACAACAGTCCAAAGAGGCTTTTAATATGTTAATAAAAGTTCTACTGTAGTCAGGAAGTCCAGTAAGGGTAACTCAACTGAGTTGCTGTAACATGTAAATAAATCCACCCTTCACCAAGGACAATGAAGTAATCTAAGCAAATTTACCTCATCCCTAAGCAATGTGTCTCATGCTCATTAAAAAAAAAAAAAAAAAAAAGGATGCTTCAACTTACCTAAACTACTTCTCAACATATTATCCATCTTTAAACATACCCCATTTAATGTATTTTTAATATATTTCTCTTTCCTGAATGTATGAGCAGAGAGAAAATGAGCAAACAGAAGCATATTTACTACTAATACAAATAAAATGCAATATGTGTATACTTCTGAAGTAATCTATTTAATAAACAACATTTAAACTAGACTCATAGAACAAAACTTGGTATCAGAAGCAAACCAGATATTGACATCAAATCCAAATTTTTACAGTACCTTTGGGTTTCGGTGGCACCGGACCAAGAAATCCAATATTATCATAAAAATTATGAATAGCACTGGGATTAAAATGTGGTCCTAAAAATAAAAAGGAAAGTGCAGCAGTTTTAAAAATAAGCTTGAGTAGGAAAGTATATCAGGTTTTCTTGGCAGTAATTCTGAAACAGCACTATTATTCATTAATCACCTTTCTATGAAGGTGGCAATACAGACCCAAGTGATGTATTAGTGATGTCAGCAATAAACTTAAAAGAAACTTATTGCCCCAAATATGCAATATAAAGTCAGAGATGGAATTGAGCTGACCAAACTCCTTAAATATTTTTTCTGCCACTCTTCAATATTTCACTGTTTTATTAGTAAATTTTACCTGAGACCTTTTCTAAATTTTAACTGTACTGAGAGATCTATTAGCTACCATGCAGTTTATTATATATGCTTAGATTTAACACTTAGAGGAACTCCTAGCTGCAACTTACTGTAACAAAACAGATATATAACCACATGCAGTTTGAATACTCTATTTAAGTTCAAGTTTTTAATGCAGAATTATTTTCAGTACACCTGCTTATTTTCTCCTCACCTGCAGGATCATTGTCTAAAGGAGAACTTGCACAGCTCATGACTGAATTTATCTAGCAGCTCGCTGCTGCAAGTGGAAAGCATTAGTCCCTTTCCTCTTGCTATCTCAGTTCTCCCTTCTTGTGCCTCTCCCTCCCACCAGCTGTAGCAAGCTTTTCCAGCAACACGACATTTTTTGCTTCTAGTGAGCAGAATCAGTCCTGCAAAGGGTCTAAAAAGCTAACACAGAGCCAGATCACAGTAAGTTGCAAGAGGGAAGCAGGAAGAGAGAGGGACCTCCTACAGGCAGCTCTTGAATCAGCTCAGCTGTCTCATAATTTCACCCTCCTGACCAAAGGCTGTGTTCCCTGCAGGCAAGGAAAGTTCAAGGAGGAGAGAGTACTGGAAGTTACAACCATACTTTGTATTTGCAAACTTGAGAGGCTGAATACAAGACAGAAGAAATGGAAAACGAGAGAAAGGAATGGACACATCTGTATGGCTACATCATTTAAAAAGCCCTCCACCTTCCTCCTTGATAGTCAAATAACCAGATTTCCTACTCCCCCCCTTCCCCTGCATTTATTAAATAAACAGCACAGTAAATCACAAGTTTCTCTCTTCTGAGTCACATATGAGATAGGAATGACCAAGGGATTAGAAAAATCATAAAGCCAATAAAAATTACAGGCTTAGAAGACAATTACTTCCATGGTTCCACTCAAACTAATACGATGATTTTGCAAATAGTGCAAATACTCATAATTTATAAGACAGCTTCCTTTGGTACATGTGGAGAGTGAAAGAAAGAAAAAAAAAATCCACATTTACAGTTGGTGAACTACTAAGACATACTGTACCTCTTGCTTGAAAAAGATCAATCTCTTTGGTTAGGCAATCTATGTCTATCTGCAGCTGTCTGTTACAACTTCTTAACTGTTGCATTTCTTCCAGCTGAAAAAATAAATCTGCCCGTTAGACTATATTTTCCCATTTGATTATCAGTCACACATAGGTAGACAACATTCAGTTACTTCAGAAGTTAAGATAAAACCTTCTTTCAATCCAAGCATAATCTTATAGAAAGCTTTCAAACCCGCTTAATTCTTCTCTCTCATCAGATTTCAGAGCTGACTGAACAACTTCAGACTGTGGAGGACGCAGCCAGTGGTCCACCAGATTGATGGATCATTTTCTGCCACTGGAAGCTGGTGCATTAATCGGTTTCTTTGAGATTAGTATATGCATGAAGACCAAAAAAATTGGAGTGGAAAACACCACGAGTAGTAAGTTGTGGTCTGAAACATAAGGAGGTTATGCTTTCAAGAACATTTGGAAAGACTAACAGGTAAAACCTTTTGCAACTGCCTTTAAAAGCAGCACTTAGTCAACAGTTAACCAACTAGTGCTTATATAACACATGCTTAAATTTTTACTCTAAACTACACTGTTTACCCATTTAATTCTAGCTATACTGCCTGTCACTGGTACATTGTCAGTATATAAGCCACTGTTCCTTTAATTTATTGTGACAGACTATGCTTGTGGTTTAGGTTTATAGACTACAGACATTTCAACTTACAGATGGAATTTGAGAAACAGAATTGGATCTTTTCAGGCGCCTTCGTGTTAGATTATTCTCCATTTCATTGACTTCTGATTTTAGTTTATCCAACTTTTTCTTTTGAATCTCAAGTTCTCGTTGAAGTCGCTCCATCCTGGCCTTCTGGTGTACCAGTAAAGCTGCAATACATAAAGTCCCATTTTATCTACTTTATTATCCTTCATATGGCAACATTAGATAAAGATGAAAGTTAGCATTCTTTTGGGAAAATACAGGCAAAACCAAACTGCTTTTCTATTCTTCTCAAGAAAAATAGCTCTGTCTTATGGCAGGTTTTTTTGAAACCAGCACAAACCAATGACAGACAACAAATACAATGAGAAAGTCATACAATGTAACAGATGACCACACAAAATTTACCTACAACCCGCAAATATCTTTTTCAAGAACCCAACCAATCTACAGGAATAACTACCAAACCCCCAAACCAAATGTTTCCTTGCATTGTATTCAGCCCAACCACTGTAAAACAGGTAGCATATAGAGGATTTCAGAGAGACTGCTTCAATACAGAACAGTATATATGCTAAATAAATACAAAGGTTTTGATTTTTATTGCTGTTTCAATTGGGAGATAATCTAGTGTTCTTCTCATCGCAAGAGACACCAAAAGAAGTTAAAAATGAAAGTACTACAAGCAGTACTTCTGGCAAACAGCAGTTATAACAGAGACTGAACTGCATACCATTTTATCTATACATAACAGTGCAGAACCATTAGCACAGCTTCTAATTTCTAACATGGCTTACTGTTTGTAAAGAAAATGGAACAAGGAGACCTAATTTAGAAACAATGAAGCTGGCATTTAAATCTGAGCTTTTTAAAGCTATAAAGTAGCAGAAAATGAAATCAAATTATTAACATTTAGGAGTTTATGTAAAGACAGTTATACCTATAAATATCACCACATGAGCAGGTAACATGGCTCAAAGCAATAATTACTTTCTATAAAAGTAAGGAAGAATTTAATGAAATACATTCAACAACCATTTCAACTGCTGCATAGCCATTCATTCATCCATTAAATTACTAATTCACAGAAGTTGGCATCAATTTCACAGAGCATTGATAGCTTTATAGCACTGTGGAAATTACAAAAAACTAGCAGTAATCAAGTATTCAAGGAATATTGAAATTTGCCTCACAAATGTTTAAGCACAGCTCTAGCTGGAATGTGACATTTAATTCACCACAATTTCTTTCAGGTACCAAAAAATTAGAAGCACTAAAATTTGGCTGGTTAGGTTCCCTGAGTAGTAGCAGAGAGAAATACAGCACATCAAAAAGATGTAACTTCCCATATCTTTGGCAAGCAGAACTACCCTCTGCTGCAATTCTTGCCCATTCATTCATTCATTCACACATCATATTTTGTCTTCCAGAGGTTCTTCAAAAAGAAGAACTATGCCAAACTATTTTTATACAGTGTTACAGAACTGCAAGACCTTATTGAGATTCAGCCTCAGCTTTTAAGTCATGTTCAGAAGATACTGACATGACCAAGCTGCTTGAGTTTCTGCTTAGTTTTGTTCAACTGAGGGATGTTTGCATAAATATAGGTACACCTTTACTTGTGGCAACAACTAGTCACAATACAGTTAAAGTTGCAGCTGTGCTCATATATAATATAAAACCTTATTAAATGAAATCCCAAGGTAATGGTTTTGTTGAAGACTTGGAATCACCAGGTAGATATTCTCAAAAGACACCCTGCCTCCCTGTCTTGAAAGGCGTTTTAGAAACAGCTGCAGGTACTTTTTTCCATTTATGAAATCCAGGAGTTACAAATGTAGTTGCATCTATAAAGAAAGAGTACTTTGCCTCTACTCTCACAGAGAGAGTAGAAGCTCCTTTTCCTTTTACACTTTATTTCCACATTTAGATAGTATCTTCTACTTTCATTGCCTTGGTCTTACTACTGAGGTAACTCCTAAAAGCTCAGGTTATCAGTACTTGACTCAGCTGTGCTCTACCAACCAGACTTGCAACTCTTCAGCCCTGTCAAACTATGGACATAGGCTGGTGGTGAGCAGCCAGTACACTGGACATGGTAAAGGAGGAGGAGTTCTACCAGAGCATCTCCAGGATGTGTGGCATGGCATGGCCTCAAGAGAAGACTGACCAGCTCTGGAGGACTTAGTCCTGCCGCTCTCACTTTTTTTTTTTTTTTGTAAAGGGAAAAAACCCCACAACTTCTCATTTCAATGTCTCTCATTTCTTTGGTTTAGAAACTAAGCTGTCACTATGGAACCACACAGCAGAAGGTACTGAAAGCCCACAGCACTGTTACATGCTGTTCATTTTCATACCAGTTTCCAGACATGACCCAATTTATTCTCCTAGCACCTTTGTGACTATCATTTTACAATTTCAAATCACAACAGGTTTTAAACACACTCATTACAAAATTACCATTATGATTAAATAAGAAAAATTTGCTATGCAAAACTTCTACTATTACGAATAACTTAGATAAGTGTCTGGCATGACATTGGTTTAAGTGGTGGCATCCATAGAATTCGCTTATATACCAATTTGACAGCAGTAGGGGAAAAAAAGGGTGGGGAAGACAAAATCCCACCATATCTCATTGCAGCATTTATTTAAAGAAAACAGCGATTTAAGTATTCAGCTCCCTCTAGTGTTGATCAGAGCAACTGAAGACATTTAGAAAAAACTGCAGCACATGTCCGAAGCTAATGCAATTAAGCTACTAGATCTAGTTTAGGAGATATTATTTGTCTTTTTCATAATCCTAACTAATCCTGTGCTTTTTCCAGGAAGGGGATTCCAGTAATGCAGGCAGCAGGTACAAACAAGTTCACTCTACATAGACTAACCTGGAGTACAAGCCAGAAAGCCCCAGGCTTGCACCTGTTTATTCAGATATCCTTAAAAAGAAGCTATTCACTGTGATCATCCTAGCAAAAGAAGCATGAAGACTGTCTCTGACTCAAGTTTACTTATTTTTTATGGTTTTATTTGTTTGGTTTTGTTTTGTTTGGCTTTTTTTAACATTTACAAGGACTGGTTAGGATTTCAAGAAATTTGTTTCATGCAGTCTTTTTCTTTTTTTTTAAATCTTACTAGTTTATCAATCAATTAGAATATTTAAATTAAAATAATGGTGGAAAGAATGTGCCTCCACAAATATAGCTATAGTTGGGCATACCATCCCCTCCCTAAGGAAAATATTTAAAAGCCACTCAAAAGCCAAGTAGTATTCAACTAACGGACTTAACTCCCTAGTATGAAAACATCAACCTAAAGATTTTATTACACAATGACGCATTTTCTTGATAGGATGTCTGCCCATTATACAGATGGAAAACTATATCCAAAATAAGCAACTATTAAAAAATTGTTTAGCCTCACTATTCAACATGTGACTGCATGTACTATGAGTGTGCATCACAAAAACACTTCATAGTACAGAATTCCCAGTTTCTAAAAAGATTTCACTGTTTTTCACCCATAGAACATTTTATACAAAAAATTAATTACATATTGAAACATTAGATAGTTACTTCATATTTATAAAACTAATTATATTATAAATGGAAATATCTGCTAAGTAATGGGAACTGATACTCCTGTACACACATGGAACTGACACTAAATAGATAAGCAAAAAATGCATTCTCTTTTGACAGTTCTTTTGGCCATGCACCTGGCATTATTTTTCTCAGAGCATTATTAATTCTAATTGACTTCAGTAACAGATGAGCACAAGCAAGTCTGCAGTACCTCAAACTGGAATCCCAGAAAACATCAATTAGAAACAACTTCTGGTCTGGTGACAGCAAAATTCTTACAATCACAGAGTCAGTGGCAGAGATATAACCCGCTATTCCAGTGTAATGGTCAATGTCTTGACTACACTCATTTTATCTGAGGAACACCCTACTCCTTTGACATCACATAACCTCCATCAGTTGCATTGTAAAGGCAGAA
>NW_009953649.1:2205591-2220232 GCF_000747805.2 Chaetura pelagica
AACAAGTTCATGATCTAGAAAAGTCTTTAGAGCCTTAGAACAAGATTTTGACTGCTTAATTTCTGGATATATGAAGTCTTCTAGGATTAAACCAGCCAGCCAAGTCTCCCTTCATTGTAAGGGAAGGTAGTTAATACTTGGAGGGCAGTTTCTTTTGTTTATCTATAGACTTTTCTGAAGTTCTTCAATCCTTCATTCATTGTAAAAGACAGTCTAGGATTATTAGTTCTTTTGTTTTGACACCTAACCTTTAGACACTTGAGTTAGGATGGTTTATTCTCTCATAGGTACGATTACATCCAGAAGTAATGCACAAACCAAAATGAAGTTTTGATTTACTTCATTACTATAGTACTCCAGATGCAGAACAGGCTTCCAGTGTCCTTATCACTGTACATACTTACACAAAACAAGTAAATTTATCTGAAGAACATTTAAACTGTTTGTGGAACAAGCCAGTTTTTTAAATACTGTCTTGTTTGCCAAGTCCAAAGAGGACCAACGAGGTAAAAGATAAATTATTTTTACAGTCCATCCTGAATACTGCTTAAACATACTAAGGCTCATTCAACATCTTCGCACAAAATGCCCACAGATGTGTTAATAAACCATCAAGTTGGTAATAAAGCATGCAAAACCATGAAAACAGAAGAAAAAGATTAGCAGTTTGGGTTACCATGTCACGTATTTCAAGTTTTACTCTCCCATTACTACTGATTCTTTAAAATAGCATTCTTTGGTGTGGTGTTCCTTCTTTTATAAAATAAATATCAAGACTTTAAAGCATTTTATTGTCAGGCACACATTAGGAAACACGAAGGCCAATGCTTCATCCCCCTAATTGCTTTTGTAGTCTAACTTTCATGCTTCTTAAGTAACACTTGGAAAAAGAAAAACATTGGGAACATTATCCAATGGGAACGGTATCTCAAATTATTAAAAAATCTGCCAGTAGACTTGTAACTTTAAATAATTAGGAAAAACTGAAGAAGCTTAGATGTTTCCATAAAAATGAAGATGCTATGACTCCAATTCATTAAAGAGATATCACAGCTACTTAAGACAAACAGAAGAATTATCTCCCAATATTCAGTTACATATCTTGACCATAAAAAGACATCTACAATTTGCTTATAAAGCTTTTTTTATTTATTTAGGAAATACCCATGAATGCTAAAATTGAAGATACTGTATTACCATCACAAAGGTTAACAACTGTTTCCCACTCTGTAATCTACATCATGAATTGACAACCTGGTTGAAATCTCTACTATTTATATTAAGAATATTACCTTGCGTGTAGGCAGCATCATCAGATCCCATACTCAATTTCCGTGCATCACTGATCCTATCCACATGTGCTAAAACAGGGTCAGTAAGATGCTGGATACCCTCTGGTTCAACATAGTGATCAGGAAGGTTTAGAAGGTTTGTAGGTTCAAAAGTTGGGGACACTACCCCTGGGGAAACTGCAGGGGGCTTATTTGGAGAAACTGTAATTTTAAAAGTATATTTTGTGTTAGGCTGCGTAACCACCACTCGAGGAGAGGTTGCAGTGGTGCTGTTGCCCACTGCTCGACTCTTGGGTGGATGGTGATGAATAAATGCAGGACCCATGCTTACTTGACCAGACATATTCCTAGAAGTGGCAGATACTCCAGGATTTGTTGATATGAAAAGCGTGGGCTGGTTCCGCACAACTTGATCATCTCCTGTTGCAGCATTTGCTGAAATGTAGACCTTGGGCTGACCACGTGTGATCACTTCATCAGTATTTGGAGGACTGGCCGATATGTAAACAGTGGGTTGACTTCTACTTAATGTCTGGCTGTTGAGGGAAGAAGGAGTAGTGGAGGTGCGAGGGCCAGTTGAACGCAACTTAGAAGAACTGTTTCTTTGTGGTGGTTCAAGTTTGATTTCAATTTGGTTTTTGCGAGGTCCTGTGGATATATTCTGAATGTTGTATTGGCCATGAGCAGAGGATTGTGAGCTACCAGATGAATGAATCATAGGTGCTTGTGGAGTAGTAGGAGAACTGATAGGCATATAGACATGAGAAGTCTGGTGGCCTTGCTGATTTGGCTGCGTTGAGTGTTGCGATGAGGTATGTGATGTAGAACTGGATGTAGGAAGAGTAGTCCAGGGACTTGGTTGTGAAGGCTGGTAGACTTGTTGAGGGTGAATAGGATTATTAAATTGAGATGTCCAGCCTGGCTGCTGCTGTGTCTGTCGAGTGGTACCACTAGGAGTCGTGATGTAAGGCCTAATATAGATAGAATTTCCCTGTGGACTGTTAAGTACAGGAGGAGGTACACCATGTATGTGCAAAGATGTAGGGGTATTGCGACCAGGCTGAATATTTGGGGCTAAAGTTACCATAATGGGATTGAATCTGGGTGTTTGTTGAGACAAGTTAGAAACTCCTTTGTTGCCTAGGTGAAATCCAAGATGTGGCCCTGGACTAGAAGTACTAACTGTATTAGCCATCCCAAAGACATTAAATCCTTGTGGAACCTGTGCAGGTGCTGTCTGTGGTTCCTGCACTGCTGAAAGAGTTCATTGTTGGACTGACTGGTTTGAAGGTGTCCATCACTAACGCTGTGAGCTAGAGTCCTACTTCCATTCATTCTACTTCCTTCTCTTCCATGGTGATACACGTTCTGTGACTGCAAATCCAAATTAAGAGATGTCATGTGATTTCGTAGTCCAGGAATCCCAGAATCATCCGAAAAACCTAGGTCTCCTTCACCGTAGAGATATTTTGTGCTCTCCTGAGAGAGAACTGCACAACATGCATCCAAATTATTGTTATTCTATAAAAGACAGATGAAAGTTTGACATTATTGATAAAATACTGTCACAGTTAGATATATATGCATCTAATAATCATTGAAAAATTAACAGTGTAGCAAACAAAAAAGCTTTAAGTGGTTGGCTAGTATAGCTGCTACAAATTCACAAAGGTCTTGCTTAAGCTTACTGTTTTAAGAACAAATGACTCAGTCACTGGCACTAAGGGTGCTTTTGAAGAAATGACAGGGAGATCCTGGACCTTGACAAGGTGACAGTGTGATACACCTTGGATTAATACTTTTGCTATTCCTTCTCAATTTCAGAGCAATCTTCAGCAATTACCAAGTCTCTGGCTTGAGGGGGAAAGTGTCAGAAGGAATGTATTAATGGCACCTTTGTATCACGGCTAATAACTTAAAAAAGAAAATCAAAATACACATTTACTTTAAATGTTTCCCCAAACACTTCAATATCAGTTATACATGCATTACCTCCTGTTGAAAATGGAAAGTTAAGTTTATGCAGAGAACAAACATGCTGACCCAAGGAGATCTACATAACTTAAGAGGAAATGTAAAAATTCAGTTTAAACAAGAACAGCACAATTACACTTTTGTAAGATGAAACTGTTAGAAAACCCAAGGGACATTTGTATTTTCATTTTAAATCACTGCTTGCAAAACTTTCCAAGACTTATATTTGTGTAGTTACTTTATATAAATCTGTAATAGGATGACCTAGAACAAAACCCACAGCCCTGCTAATTGCTTTTTAAGAACAGTTCATAAGCAAACTGCTAATCCCTCTTCTCTTTTTCCACAAGTTTAGTAATATTGTACTCAGATCTTGATTTACTTACATAAGAATTTCTACAAAATAGTGAACATACACCAGTGGCATAATTTCTTAATATTGTGCTCTGTTCATATTACTTTTCTTACAGAACTCTGACACCTCCCCCCTCCACCGCCCCAAGAAATAAAGGTTAATACTTTCAGCCAGAAGAGCACTTGTTGAGGCCCAGATATTATTAGAACTAAATAGGTGTCACATTCATCCAGCACACAGAAACAGTTACTGGAAAGAATGCATATGATCAAGTAAAAAAACCTGCAGATGTCAAGTAATGACATTATCAGTTAGTTAATGAATAACACAAGCAAGATCAATTGTTCCATGCTACATGCTTTGTATCAAGTTATTTTTGTTAAACTACTGGACAGCAATTCTCATCCTTCACCAGGATGAGAGGACATAGAGTGTGTTGTGCAGACATAGAAAAACTGTCTCTTACAGACTTAAAAGAAAAAAAAAAAAAAAATTATTAACATAAGTGGAGGACAATGCCAAACTCCACCCACAAACCAAAACTATGTCTTCATACAGGCCAGTTCTGAATTCTTGAAAAAAAATCCCACAAAAACCCCCCAGCCACAAACTTTTAAAATAACAGGATTTCCATAAAGGCTAACTAGTCAGCTGTATATAAACATTGTTGCAGAAAAGTCTTGAGAGATATGAAAATGGGTCAATCTGATGGAATGCGTATCAGATCTAGAAAGCACCAGAGGACAAGATAATCACATCAAGTTAGTAGTGAAGAAAGGATTCACACATGGACAGAACAGTGGGTAAGAAAATATAATAGCCTTGTATTTGTTGCAAAGAAGAAAAGGGAGCCAGAAAAGGGAAAAAGAGAGGATGCCACAGAAAAACAAGCTAGAAAGATCTTAAAGGCAGATTTTGCATGAACTTAGGTGAATTAAAATTATTAACAGAAAGGCCAAAAGTACCAAACGAAAAAGGAACAGGCCAAGCTTGCAAGGCCCTTACATTCAGCTTGAATGCATTTCTTTGGACAATTTTTTTCTTTTTTAAGACTGCATTCAATCAATTCCAAAATTTCTGTGACGTCAATGAGCAAATTGGAGAACTCAAAGGGGAAACAGGGGCACATGGAACCCCTGGCATCTTCTGGCTGGCAGAGGCAGAGTTTCAACCGCTTCTAGTTCTTTATAGATCACAGAACCGGTTGATGGCAGAACTGAGCATATTCCAGCAAAAGAATACCCCTCATGTTAGCTCTGCCCATGTCCCAAATGAGTTTAAAATGTTGGCACCCTGAAAGAGAAAGAAAAAAAAAGAAAGAATAAGAATGTTGGAGGGACACATGGAAGCAAGGAGAGGACGTAGACTTGAGGAGCAGGTGGTTATTAGAATGCTCCAGACAAAAAAGAACAAAAGGGGACAATGTCCACAGGTGGAGGATGCTGCAGCAACTCCATTATGTGAACAGAAGGGGAGAGCTGAATGCAGGAGACTTGTTGGGAAGAATGGAGAGATGCAAAACTTCTCAGGAACATTCCCTGCTGTCAGCCCAAGAAAGCAACAACACTTTTTTACTCCCTACGTTACACAGGCTTAATTTTAATCCTATTAGATTTTTGGTGGCCCTCTGTTTTTAGTATACTAGATATTGTTCAGGTGTTTCAACAGTGGGCTACTCACCTCAAGACTGCATACTCTTTATCCTTACGTTTTTAATTATAAGTGTATAATGTTATAATGCCTCCTTTAAAAACAAGCTGAAAGTGTTTGGCTAAAAAAATTAAAATAAAAGGACTATATAGTTTTCCTGAACAATTCACATCATCCCTGGAAGTATTGAAGGTCAGGTTGGATGGGGCTTGGAGCAACGTGATCTAGTGGGAGGTGTCTCTACCCATGCAGGGGGTTGGAAATAGATTATCTTTAAGGTCCCTTCCAACCCAAACCATTCCATGATCTCTTATACTTCCTGGTTTAAAAATAACTTCACCTGACACATGATGCTTGCACATCAGGAACTGTGGGGGCAATGCAAATGCAGCATTTTTTATAGCCAATAATGTCCTTAAGTACTTATCTTTGACCTAAACCATAGTTACTGCATTTATCAGAAATTCTTTCAACTACACTCAACTGCAAGAAGGCAGAACTCTGTTCAGCAGCATTGCAAACACATACAAAAGTACTCTCAAACTGTGTTTTTGCACCTTTACTGCCAGTCCAAGTGCAAAATCTTTTGGTTTCAAGAGGTCATATTAGGCTTCATTTTTAAAAAAACAAACTTGCATCTTAGAGGAGTAGTACAGCCACTGATTAAGAGAAACCAAAGTTCATGAAATATCAAAGAACCACCAACACAGCAGGATTTTGTCAGTGAGTCTTAAAAGCTCAGTTAACAACAAAAAGATAGCTTTCTAGCATAATGAATTAGTGTAATAACATTGCACACATGGAACATTAATTACCCTACAGAATTTTTTAAAAAATCCTCTATGAAAACTGACCTAGAACACTCCCTCTTTTTTTTTTGTAGTATAAAAATTAGATTACTCCTACAGGGAACTAATAGAAAAATGGTATAGGATCCTGAAAACAAATACAGGTAATTCAGTTTCCTCTTCAGCTAAATAATTGGAGGTTAAGGGTTGGGAAAAGCCTGAAACCTCACAAACCCCAAGTAGAATTTTGCCCTCTTGCAAATCAATCCAAATTCTCTCAAATAACTGCACTTTTCACAGCTTCTTACTCCAGTGTGAACTGAGAGTCATGATAAAATCTTGACAATATGATCATCAAATTGGCACAGTCACACTCCTACTCCCAACAGTACAAACACTGTATTTGGTTGCATGTGTATATGGCTACATATACATATGTAAGTACACACATACATGTATTTTATACATAAAAATACATATAAAAAGCAAGACAATAAACATTTTTAATATTCTAATTATATCAAAACCGCAGATGTCCTAGCACAGATGTCCATAGACTGCTAACTTCTTGAAATCATGATCTTTTTTTTTTTTCCCCAATCAAGCAAGGATGAATATTTAGATAATTCTCTTATCCAGAGTACTCAAAGGTTGAGTATCTTAGATAATGAAAAAAATCCAATCAGTATGGATGCTTTGGGATCACTGGAAAACACACAGCAAGCATGTTTAAGCAACACAGCTAACTAAGTCCATTGGCAGTTGTTAACTCTAGGCATTCAGGTGTCAGTACATCAGGCTTTGGATAGAGAATTTATCTGCTGAAGTAACTAATACGATGTTACAGAGCCCAAGCTGAAGCAAAAGATGGGCATATAAATACTCTGACAGTAGCAGTATAGAAAACAGCTAGAAATAGAAGTGGATGATACAGCAGTCTGTAACCTTAGCATTAATTGAAGTGCCAGTAAAAATGCTTTATTACTTCCAAACTCAATAGAAATCCACAGATCAGCAGCAAGGACTCCAAAGCTACAACAAAATAAACCAAGCTGATCTGGCAACCAAAACCCTGTGAAGCACTGGGCAGAGGCACACTAGTGCATCAAACCCACTCAAGTGCAGCACAGTGGACAACAGGCTACAACCACCCAGTCCTGGCCTGATTCTGGCCTGCTGCAGAAGATGTGCAATGTCACCAGTCTTGGCTCTGCAGGACAAGGGAGCTGGGAGTGGAAAGCAGTTGGGTCAACTTGCATATACGCAAGGGTCCATTAATCAATTTGAAGCCTTACAGAGACCAGGTAGTAAAGTTGCTTCTGGTCCTGCCCTGCCTCTCATAGCAAAAAAACCAAAGAAAGAAAAGAAGCTGCATTTGTGTAGTACTGCTTTAAATTGTCCCTGCTGCACTCAAGTTGGCTTTGCACCCCTTCTTTTGCCACAGTTAGATTTGGTTCTTGAGAAGGCCAAAAGGCATGATCATACTGATTGGTGAGATGGTAGTCTCCATGCACACACTTATCTACAGGCTGGTTTACCTCAAGCCACCCCCAATTAGACATGGAAAAAGAGAGGCTAACTGAACACTTAGTTTGCTGTATAACAAAGAAACTGGCTTTGTAAATTTCTCTCACTCAAAAGGGAGAACAGAAAGAAAAAAAAATTGCTTTCCAAGGAGAAATTCACAAATAACATTTAAAATAAGCATTACTGCTTACTCCTAATCATTAACAGAACACTGACCTGTAACATGCATCTGGATACAACACCTTCAGGTACCTCAGGGAACTTCTGTCGCAGGTCATGTAAAACCTGAATATCAATTTGCTGGCTTCCTTGGGCCATTCGTATATTGCCTGGTCAGGATTGATTTTCAACAGGCAGTTTTAGGCCTTAGTAAAGGGAGTTCTCATCTCTTCTGTCCCAGCATTTTCTGGAAAAGGAAGGAAAACCTTAAGACACTGAAAGCAGACACTGCTGATGTAACAAAAACAACCAAACAAAAAAAAAAGCCCCCCAAAAGAAAACACACTCACACAAAACCTTTTTCCAATTAAGAAATATAAGTCTGTATTTTATGTTAATATTTTCCCACACATCTCCGGTTAACTGACTGTCTTTCAGACAGTCTTAATCTTGAAAACTGCCCATTTATACACACATCTGAGCAGTTTCTTTCTACCTTGGCTTTTATACTGACATTATAAAAATACTACTACTAAAGAAATACTTCAATTATCAGAAGTATTAACATTTGTGGGTTTAGTAACAGCATTTTTACTCATTTAAAAAAAAAGTAAACATGTAGGTCCACATAAAAATATAGGAAGGTAGTGTTCATTCAGCTGTTGAGGATATCTACATTGTTACATTTAGCATCCCTGTTACCATCTACTTCCATAATATTGTGGTTAGACATTCAGTATTTCTGTGTTTCAGGTTTACTTGCAACTGTCTACTCGAACTACTTAAGAAATATGCTGAGATTACAGGGTCATTTCCTTCTAGTTCTAACAACTCAGGTTCCTCCAACTAATTATGTTTCTCCTTCGAAGGAAATAATGGAAGAAGATTATATCACAATTACCCAATCTGCACTTTTATACAAATTCTGTCTCGGCCATATAATACCTATAGCCATTTACCAAGAAGAATTTCAACCAATTAAATCTGCAAGAATGCACCCTTGTATTAAGCAATGGAATGGTATAAACTTCATAATATTACAAATAAAAGTGACCATATGGTTTATAAAAAAATCTGAAGTAGCAAACTGCAACAATTTCTTTACCTCTTAAGTTAGCAAATCTTTTTTAAACACCTTTATCAATTTAGCCAACTTCTCATCCAATTCCTTATCGCCCTCTCTGCCTGCTTTTCTTTGCCTCATATTCATCACGCGCTATCACCTCCAGGTACTGACTCACAGGAACCTGCAGCAGAGAACAACTTCCAGTACTATGAGACATCTGCATGGGCTGCTCCCTGGATTCTGATAGCCCAATTTCTTTCCCAACAATCTCACTGGGACACTCACTTTGTAAGTGAGCTTATGTGCTTATGTTTCTGTACATCTACGCACTAAAAGGGGTCAAGCGGGGGCAAATTAACTGGGGAGCATAATCCTCAATTTTTTAGTGCATTAACACCACTTGCTATTCAAATGTAATACAGTATAATGCTACAACCTCTCCAGAGCGAAAAGATGGAAAGAAACTTAAAAGAATTGATGGAAAAGCATAACGCACAACATTTTTAGCAGGGATGGCAAGACAGGACTATTCCAGGACTGAAGTCATGAACAACTGCATTGTAAGAGTTTTTCAAGTCTTATATCTTCTCTGGTTTGAAGTGATACAATTACTAATCAACTGGTAACTGGCCTGAACCAGAACAACTCCAGTAACAGCTAACATGATCTGAAAAGCAACACATTAACTAGTTGAAATTTCTGCCAACAATTTAAAAATAGTTCTGAAGAAAGAAAGAAAAAAACCAAACCAACCCAAAATGTATGTTTCACTGAAGACTCTATATGCACTATCCATGGGAAAAAGCAACTTGTTAGCTAATAAAACAGTGAAGACTATAACACCTAAGAATATTCCAGGAAGCATCTGCTCATTATTTTAATCCCATAAATGCCATTTTCTCCGATATAATCACAATACATACTTTAAAAATACAATCAAGAACAGAAATTATTCAGAGTTGTTCTGATAAAACACAGATCATAATCCTACCCATAGTTTTAGTGTACATGATAAGAATACAATATTCCACTACTGAGAACAGTACCACAACTTCAAAATGCCTTAACGTATGACAAGTACCTACCAAAACTGTTAGAACGGGAAACTCGGGTCATGGTATTTCATCCCAGAACACACATTATGTTTAGCTGACTGTGTAAGTTCAGCTTGCCTTCTCTTCATGCACTTTAACAGAGCCAGAGCAGCTCAACTTCTCAGGAGCTAGGAATCTGGTTCTATTCAGACCTGTACAATTAAAAAGCGCCACAACTTATCTGCAAAGAGGTGATCAGTATGAAGATCTGGGAAAATAACAGGCAAGACAGGATTTTGTGAGAGTCCTATACAAGTAACTGAGAAGTAGTGAGCACCCTTTTAACACTAACAGTCATAGTATGATTATGGTTTAGTTAGATCCCACCACTAATCCTGGATAAATTTACTCTGCATATAGCAAAAATTATCTCAAAGGGATAAAGAAATACTGAAAACAACTGCTACATAAGACACCCTGTAGCTGCTACTATAAGTACCGAAGATCACCTATTTGAAGGAAGCATGGATATACCTAAACTAGCTGCTGTCAATAGTTCAGACTGAAGTTTAGACACACTTAAGAGGCCTCAAAAACTGCAAGACTGGAGAAGCTGAGGATCAAAATGTTATTTTGAACAATTCAAGCTATGCATCTGAAAAACCATGGTATCCAAGAGCAACCTGAAGTAGCAAATCTTGGCTTATGTAACTGAGGAACATCACCCTGGCCAGAGAAAACACAAGTAAATACCTCATCTGAAGAAAAAAGTGGTAATTTATCAGGTTTTGACTCTATTATAGAGAAAAGTTACATTAAACATAACATTAATATGATTAAAATAAGGGATGAGAATTGCAGAAGTTAAAATGAAGTAATGAAACAGTCTTTAAACACAAATGCAAGTACTTGAGAGTGCCTTTTCCCTTCCCATGCACTGGCCAGCACAAGGTTCAGTATGTACAAACGCTGTTAAAATTATGCTAAAGCCTGCTTACATTTACTCAGCTTTTAAGCAAGCAATTTAAAGTTTTGAGAACGAAGAATACTTTGGGAATCCCGGAAGTCTTGGAACAAATGGCTGTTCACTATGGCAGACCCAGAGGCAGGCCTGATGATCCAGGTAGAGCTCACAAGCTACAGTCAAGTAAGAAAGTGGGCCCTTGAGCACAGGACACAGCGGCACACATTCCCCTGAGAACTACCCACTCCTCTCTTGCTTTAACAGGACTAGAGATCCTGCATCAAATTGTTAAAAATACGTCTTCAGGCAGAAAACATCAAAGAAAGAAAACAAGCCAGGTTGCCATTGCTCTGAAATCTTATATCCTTAAACTCTGGAGAAGTCAATTCCGTGGTACTGGTAGTGCAATTTAAAAAATTAATTAATTTGTGCATTGCAAAGATAACATTCCTGTTAATTCTTCATTAGTTTAGAATGCTAGACAAATCTGAGCAATGACACACTATTGATTTTATACTTTCTTTTAAGTAACTATTAATAAAAACACTATTCAGCAGAGAAAAAAACCTCAGGAAACCAACCAATTAAACAATACAATTGTTTATCAATTATAACTGTACTGCAATGCTTCTCTAATTAAAATTTAAAGCTGGCAAGACCACAACAAGTCCAGAAAAATATACGATTGTCCTAGTAAGGAAAATGGTCTGCCTTAGTTCAGTTTCAAATGCCACTTTTCCACTCTTCTTACTCCAAG
Organism: Chaetura pelagica; assembly: GCF_000747805.2. Taxonomy (NCBI): domain Eukaryota; kingdom Metazoa; phylum Chordata; class Aves; order Apodiformes; family Apodidae; genus Chaetura; species Chaetura pelagica. The sequence continues at coordinate 2,217,158 of NW_009953649.1, forward strand.
TAGCCCATTAAACTTACTGCTAAATAAACAGTTAACCTTCCCATAATCCTCCTAAGACTTATTTTTTTTCCAAGTTCTCTAACCTGCATTAAAAAGTAACCCATATCACAACACGCTATCATTATCAAAACAGTAAATTCTAAACTTTCCATCTCCATTTCCCTGTACTGTACTAAAAAGCTCGTATTCACTCTCTATATAAATGTCTAGCTTTTGCGTGATGAATACACCAGATTGGCAAAACAGCACCTTCACAGCTCTTATAGCAAAAACTGCATGGGAAAAGATTAATTCATCCACTCTTTTTATGAAAAACACAGATAAAAGATTAAAACCCACATTATTTAGAATACTTAAACCAGGAGAACACCCCACAGTCACCTTAGTACTTAATTTCAGTAAGGTATTTTGTATCTAGCTTATTTTTCAGTGTCTGTAGTCTTGATAAAACACAAAATGACCAGAATTTCTACTTATTACTCCAAAACAGCTAAGTATTCTAGTAACCACTTTAAAATTCAAAGTAGTACCGCAAAGAAGCTTTCCTGCATCTTCATGAGGCATAAAATGACACATGGGGCATCATCCAATGCTTGTACAACTAACTATTTGTTGGTAGAAGGCAATACTTGAGAGATAGCTTATTCTTACTTTACTATTGTACTTCTCAGTTTTGGTGGCTTAGCATCCAGAAGATGGATGCAGTTAGTGCAAGAAGAGCTAGAATCAACATCTACTCTATCATTTTACTAAAGTTACTAAGAAATTTTTGTACACATGGAAACATGTCAACATACTGAAACATTGTTATATTTATTGTGGTACAGGAGAAAATATATGTATTTTCATTCACAGAGAAACATATGTATACGGTGTAGGCAGTATACGCATCACATTCACAAAAAAGAGGTTTTTTTCTATTTCAGTTTCAATTACAACAGGCATCCGATATGACTGCACTGACAATGCAGTATATGAAAAATGCACTTGAATCATATGAATAGTAAGGTCTCACTGCAATCATCACTCAAAAACACAGAGCTCAAAGATAAATAAAGATTGTTAATAAACTCAAATTAACCTTAAGAAGTCTAGAGTGGCAGAACAGGAGGCCTCATGAGGCCTCTAGTACAGACATTAAAAGTTTTTTTTCCAACTCTTGATGTTGCAAAGGAACTATAACATGGACTCAGTATACATCTTGTTAGAGGAAAATCTAAAGGAATTGAAAGTTATTTGACAGATGCAAGCCTAAGAAACAGAAACATAATGCTGGTGTCAGCCATGGAACTCAGAATCCAGCAGCAGGACATCCAGAATATAGTTAGAAAGTTACATACACCAGTGGAAATATAAAAAGCACTAATGCAACAGTGAACAGCCAAGATGTCCAGTATTATAATGCCGAAGAAAAGGGTATCACCAGAAGGTAAGGAAAACTGCTGGCAGTGGCATTTTGGCTTCATTCAGAGACTCAGACAATACAGCATTCCAGAAGTAATCTGAAAATTCTATTCAAGAAACTATCAGCTGAAATTAAATCCAGCAATGGTGACTCAGAGAAATAACTTTTCCTAAAACCACCAGAGTGAGAGTTTACTTACAAAGGAAAACTAAAATACTGGAGTTCACTACAACATATTTTTGTAGTAATGTCCTTTTATTAATCCTTCTACATACTGCTTCTTTTAGCCATTTCAAAAAAACCTTAACTGTGACTTTATAGTGTTGAAGAGACATGCACAACAAAGATTCTAGTGATCACTTATGCCAGAAATTCTAAATAAATGGAAGAATTAATTAAGTTGTGTTCCTTTAAAGACTACTGCCAAGATCTCCAGATAACTTAAAAGGCCTGGCAATTGTAACATGGAGCTCCTGTTGAAGCCGTATTCTGTGAAAACTACTGATACAAAAGTAAATCGTGCGTCATCTCTCAAAGGCTACTCAGAACCATGAATACAAGACAAAATAAACAGTTTATCTTGTTTATTAAAAAACTCAAAGAATGTCTAATGTGAAATATGGTTCAGATGCCAAATATTAGGCTGTTACAATGCTGGCCCCGTAGATAGTTAAGACATGAATAAACTTTAAAGTATCTTCTGACAGAGCACAGTTCAACAGATTAGAGACAGTACTTCCATACAAACACTAGTATCACATTGATGTTTCACAAAACACTTGGAATGCAAGTGTTTCTCAGAGTAAATTCTGCCAAAACTGATTTTATCAAGTAATTATACCTACAAAATCTTAAACAAAGCAGCTGACAGTCAAGAATGTTACTTGTAGTTCTTGTTTATCACTAATCTTTTATTACTGCAAGTTCACATACAGTCCATGTCATAAGAAATATCAAAGATAACTGTGCAAATATAACTGCTGTATCAAGCAACTGCAGCTGAACTTATGATGCACTTATTGTAACTGAAGTCCCATTTATGGTCAGCTACCAGACTAGAAACGGTGTCTGAGAGTTCAAGAGAACAGCTTCTGGAAATACGCAGAACACTGCAATGGTAAAGACTATGCCCATCACCTTCCCAAAATCCATCAAATGAAACTGCTGCAGCTGCCTTTATATTTCAGCTACATCTAATAAGTACACTGCCCATGCTTTTTCAAAGTTTTAATCTGACCACATCTGATCTGCGTGTCACTGAATTCTTATAGAAGACAAAATGCTCTGGCTCACATGTCATTCACATAGGTAAAAACGCGATAAAAGCAATAAATCTAAAAGTTTATTTTATAAATCTGGCTCTAAATATTTATAAGATGAATGCTGTGAATACAGAAACAAGAGCACATTTCTTTGTAGCATTAATGGTACATAAAAAGACTGCTGTAATGACAGCAAATTAGATGCAACAAGTTGCAATGCAAGACCAGCAGAGGTTGCTGAAATGCCTGTCAATACAGCAGCCAAGGGAATTCTGGCATTTCTTTTAATGGATCCAAGAGGTGCAGAAATAGAGAAACAATTACAGAGACAACTGAAAAAAAAACACCCCAAAGAACCAACCAACAACCACCCAACCCCTCTGCACTTACCTCAGGTTCCTTCAGCAG
>NW_009953649.1:2220305-2232693 GCF_000747805.2 Chaetura pelagica
AGCAGGACTAAGTAGCTCCCCAGTTCTGCTAAACTGTTCACCTATCCACTGATGAGCCCAGCAAAGAAAAACTGCCTTTTTCCCTCCCCATGCTATTTTGAGCAGTACCTTCCCTTGTATATTTAGCTATTATCCTGTTATCCAAACACTTACCCATGCACCAGGTCACCAGCAAATACTAAAAAAGTTCTATGGACCCTGCTTTTCAGCCAAACCACAAACCTGATGGATTACTCCATATTGCTAATTGAACTGCAGGCCAACTCTAGGTCACTTTTCACTGAGGATTTCCTTACACTGAACAGCCTGAATTACATGCAGTATGGCTAGTATAGATATTGCCAGCACTTCTTTCAAGAGTATAACAATGTCTTTGGTCTACACTTAAGACTGGTAACCACATTGTAAACATTACAAGTTTATGAATCTCTACCCACAAAACACCCCTCCTAAGCAGGATCTCATTCCTCTAGGAGCAACAAGCACTTAAATTTTATTGCCAGTGTCTACCTCCTTCTTATGTGTCAACACTCTCCCACAGAATTTTTGTATCCTTATTGCTTGGAAAAAAAATTTAAAAGAATCAGACTCTAAGCACCATATTCACCTACCGCAACCTGCCTCATCAATGACTTACATACTGATTTCCACACCTATTAGCCCTTCCTTTCCTTCCTCACCTATACCTGCAAGTCCTTGTTACATGTGAGACTAGGAAGGTCCCACTACACATGTCTAGCAAATGGGGATCGGAAAAAATGTCAAGAGATGCCATGGCCCCTAAGGCCAACCTTCACTAAAAAAGAGGACTGCACAGTTTTATAGTTAAAACTTGCACCTTGTAGTCAGGAAGAAAAGAAAAATGAAAACCCCAAGTAAAATAAAACCAAATGTGTATGATTCTTTAAGAAGCTACAGTACAAAATACATTTAGACATTAAACAGCAAGAAATAATGAAATAGTCTTCCTCTCTATCTAACCCAAATACACTTCTTTTAATGTTTACATGGAGTCAAATATCAGACTGCCTGAACACACTTTTGACTTGAAATTCAGAGTAACTCAGAAAGGTATAAAAATATAGAAACAAGAACATTCTACCAAGGTCCCATGTCTCATTGCAAAAGAGAGTAAGGGGAGAAATAACAGCTTACACTAACAAACATCACTGATGTTTTAAATGAGTATTTTTTAAATGTGTAAGACCTAGATTGTGGGAACAGGATTATTAAAATACTCCTAGCAGAATTTCATTTTTCTAACACATTACTCAGCTTTTTCATGACTATTTTGAACCATTTCAACAGTCCTTCTAGTACCTCTACTTAAAACAGAACTGTCTTCTTATCAAAACTGTCACTACCATCCACCTACTAAACACATTTCTGAAGTTCAGCTAATCAACATAGTTTTAGGTCTCATCCTTAAACCTCCTAAACAGTAACACTCCTATTTAATTATTTGTCAAATCTCTACTTTGAGCTGTTTTGAATGCAAACAATATGAGAGAGGATATAAATCTAATTTCATCACATAAAAATGAAAAAAAAATCATAATTACAAATAAGCATGACTATGAGCTCTCCTGCAAACACACTATTGGACTGGACTAGACCAGAAGACTTGCATAAAATATTACAGCAATGACCATCATCAGAGGAAGATGGTAACCTCTGAAACAGTTGGAAGAAATAATCTGTTCCTAGTGAAAATCCATTTTAAGTGAGTATACCTGGAAGCAAATCGTACCTTGAAACACAAGTTGGCATTTTTTCTTCCTCTGAATTAATTGTAAATACTCATTTCCAGAAATAAGCTTTAATTTAACATGTTTTATACTGTCTTTTTAAGTCCTTGCCCGAGTAACAATCTATTATAATGAAGTATGCACATATTAAAAATGTGAAGAAGTTTAATATGTCAATATTTTCTAAGAAATGATTAGCAGATACATAATTGCTTTTTCAAAGAAAATTAGCTAGGGTTGTACTTTTTTCATGTTGCACAAATACTTTTTTTTTGTGAATTGGTTTATTTCTTGCTAGGTCAGCTATGCTAATGTGCACATTAAGGGATCCCCCTATAAAGTGATTTGACATAATTTGGGTTTAAATTCATTGTTGTGTTTGCTTTTTTTTCCTTCCCTAGAAAATTCATTAAAAACAAAGCCACTTTCCTTTACTGTGGGCTGTTCCATGGATTCTACCAAAGCATAGCAGACTACTCCACAGCTCAGCACTATATTGGCAAATCTCATAGATTAGCACCTGAAAAATGAGGTTTCTCAGATCACTATAAATAATTCCTCGGGATTGTGGTTTCACTAGAGAAAAATCTATCACAACAGTTACCAAGTTCACCTCAAGCTACTGTTACAGTAGACAGTTCGAAATTTGTATTCTCTGCACAGCACATGAACAACAGAAATCTGGATCCAAAAGCTTTGAAATTTGTAAAAAGGGTTTCAGTTCTTTCTTACTGGAGATTATGTACAGGTGAAGAAAGAAAGCCATTTCTAACATGGTTGAGAAGGCATTTTGAATTATTTCAAAGCTTATTCTCAAGGACCCATCCAACCATTTAAGAGCAAAACTTTTAATGTACTCTCCTGTCCATACAGTCATTCCAAAACCTCTAAACGCTTTACAGCATCAGAAGTTAGCCTTCAGGTTAAGAAGAGAGGTTAAGTCACTTCCAGAATCAAATTTGTCTTATAAAGTGTAAATTAAAAGGTCACAAGAAGAAAATCTAAACATGTTATTTTTTCTCATTTTTATTCCCTGACAAGGACAGTGACAGTGCAATTAATTGCTATAAAACAAGCAATTATTTTTTAGGTATTCATATGAATCTGAAAATAAGGGCTCTATACATTAAGTTACCCTGGGAATATATGTGCAGATAAAAACCAATATGCCTGAATTCCATGTGTATCTTAAATACAGCCCTTAATGAAACTCCAACTTTTAAAACTCAGAATTTTATCAATTTATCTTGATGAGGCATTTTCTCCACCTCAGAAGCAAGTATACACTTTGCATGTGTCTTGCACCACCTGTTTCATGGCAACTGTAAGCTGTCATATGGAAATGAAGTAGAAAAAGTGAATATTGAACTATAACTCAGTCATGATATTTTTATTTATGGACTCCATAGTAACTCTAAATTCTGTCTGTATTGAGATTCCAGTCTTAGCATCCTTCATGTCAACTTGACTCTGGTAATCAATTCTCTCCACCTTTAAGCAGATTCATTTGCTTCTTTTCTATGCAACTGCTTCCATTTGACAGCTTCCTAATGCATGAAAAAAATGTATCATTACTTCAGGGAAAGTTCAAGTAGCAAGTATTAATCTTCACATCTCCAACTCTGACTGTATTATTTTTTTTCCCCCACAGATTAAAAACATGAGAAAGCTGCAAAGTCTATTCCGCATTTTTTCCTTCTGCACCCTCAAATTCTACTACGGCTGCAACATAAAGCTTTCATAAAGATAATCATCTATGCACTCTTTGAAGTCTACTGTTAAAGGAAGGTAATGTTAGTTTGAAAAGCATGCACTATGTCTAGTGTGACTACCCTGGAATTCAGAGAAAGTAACTTAGACAAAAAAATGTCAATCAGAAAATGAGGCAGGAAAACATGGACCCATCTGACCAGCCGTTATTAAAAAGTAGTTTGAAAAGAGTAACATAATCTGCACAGAGTATTTGTTTAATTAAGCTTGTTCTTTTTCTCTTCAATTCGCTTGATTACATCTCCTTCCAAATCTGTTTTTGACTGGTGACTGACAAATGGAAAAAATTCAAAGCCTTCCAAAATGAAGTGATAATTTTAAACAGTCAGTGTAAATTTAAGTAGATGCTACAGTCTCCCACAGATCTTCACAATGCACTCTAGTATAAGAGAGTATGAAATATCCCACTGAGACAGATGAATGGTTGTTTTAGCTCAGTTCTGTCTGCACAACAGGGGCAAAAAAGCAATATTCAGGAACAACATGTAAGCTTGAGCCTTGTTATAGTTAGTTTCTCTCATTTTCTCAGTATTTACAACTGTGTGATCAAGGAAATTACTGAGCAGATCCCCATCTATTCTCTTTACAGACCTCTCTCTTTTTACTGTTGACAATGTATTAATCAAATTCCTTCTCTTCACCTGCTGAAATCATCTGCTTCTGAAATACTCTGCATCAAAAGATTCCAGAAGTTTACTACTATGTGCATTCAAAAGTAATAATAAAAAAAAAAGCAAAATCTTCCTCAGACTCGCTCTTTAGTTCATTCATTAGTTGTGCTCTAGGCTTTGAGTGCTACGTAGTTCTAAGGTTGCAGGATTTGGTAACAGTTATGCATTCAGCATCTTAATGAATTTTAACTTCACTCAAATCCTCCTAAAACCTTCATCTCTCCAAACTGCTAAGACTCAGTCTTTTAAGTCCTTCCTTGAAAGGCAAGAGTTGTCATCTTGATTAAAAAAAATTTTTAAAAAAATATCTTGCTATCTTCTGTGAGATCAATATATCCCCCCGAAATACGGGGACCATAGCACCCATACTCAAGAGAAGGGCTCACCATGGCTTTACACAGGAACAAAATGACACTATTCTCATGTTCTCAGTATCTTTCTGATGATAACCAACACCTCTAAAGGCTTTTCTGGCTGCTACTGAACATTAAGCCAATAGTTTTAGTTAACTGCAATGAATCCAGGATGTCTTCTGAATTTTAATGAGGGTTCTGAGTACAGTACCTGTAAGCATTACCAGGCCTATTATATACCACAAGACCGCATACTGAAACTTTAATGATCTATTCCTACCCCTCATTCCCACCTATGCTTTTCCTTCTCCATTTTTAGCAAGAAATATTTGCCAATGCCTTCCTACTTCCTAATTTGCTGAGTAGGAGATAGCTTGGTAAAAGCTGCAATACAGCCAGAATCAAATAGTCAACAAAGTCCTTAGTACCTCAAAGTCAGAAAAGTGTGAAGCTTGTGAAACAAAGGCTGTTGTACATACTGGTTATGACCATGGTAACAAGTATGGTAACAAGCACCTGAAAGCATTAGTTTATGTCTACCCCTCTGCTTTAATTTTACTCACTACTCTACACACAGAACTGTCGAGGATTCTAAAAAGAGCTGGCTCCAGAGCAGTTCATAAAGCTCCCATTTTTGTATCTGACCTCAGTCAAAATAATATCAAAGTCTTCCTTGAACAAGCTGCCCTCTAAAAAAACCTGTAGATATTCAGGGAACTTGCCAGTAACTTACGGCGAACAGCAGCAGTAAAACAGACATGAATGACAAGTTCATTCAAAAGCTTCAAGAAGCTCTACAACAGTTGATTCTGGGCCAAAGGGGACTACCCTGTAGCCTAAGTATACAGAAGCCCATCTCAAAACCTCCTGGCTCTGAATACACTCTCAATAGCATGAAACCACACTCCAGTGAGGCCTGAAGCTGCAGAGCTCTAAGACTTCTGGCTCTACCACTGAAAACCACAGTCCAGCATGACTGGCTGCTTCAGAGCTGTCAGTCCAAACTCTGGAGTCATTAGCCCCATGGTAGTTTCACTGAATTCAGGTAAGATTCACTTTACACTCACTAAGCCCTTACTTCATTTAAAACTCTTCCCTTAAATGATACAGACATATGATGAAACATGAATAATAATTTCTAGAGTCATAACCCTAGATACTTCACAGTACTTTCTGACAGCCACTTCCCTGTTTCAAAATAAAACAAGTACACAAGCAAATTTTGAACCTTTCAGGAAAGACTGATACACCTGACTACTACCTGAACAGCCATCATGGGACATCACCATATAGGAGGTGCCACATAGGAAAAAGATAATGCTTTTTCTTCTTTAAAGATCACATGACCAGGAATATCTCAGGCTTCTTCAATGCAAAACTCTTCAAAATTATACATAAAAAGTTTAATTTTAGAAGACAGAAATATGACTAAACAGAAAAATAAATTTTAAATTGAAAAAGTTTGAAATTTGATTTTAAAAAGCACAAAGAGAATCAAGTCCACACTGAAATACTTAGCTAAAGAACCATGGCTGGGTTTCAGGCTGATGAGACAACAGCTTCTGTGAAACAGTAACACAACCATTTGTAAAGATCTAGTGCAGCATTGCTACAAAGTTTCTCACAAATCAAAGTTACGCATAGCTTGCTGCACATACCTTAGCTCTCATTCTAAATAGAACAGCAAGAAGTGTCATTGCTTCAATTCAGAACTAAGTAAAGCTACTGTTCCTACATCCTTCCCATTGTGAAGACTATCAGAGGCACTTAAAACACAACTGGTTTGAAACTGAAATAACTGTCTGATTTTTCAATTTAAAAGGCTTTGGGAAAAAGCCTTAATATCAAAAATGAAAACACACGAAGGGCTAATGAAGTGCCGTGCTAAGTTATGTGTTGGGCATATAATGCTTTTGCTGGATTTTTTAAGTGACCTACAATGGTTGGATGTAAAATTATCCTGTTGTCACATTTCCACAACACTGGAAAGTCTGAAAGTGAACTTTATGCCCTTTTAATGTGTTCCCACTGAGTGTACAGCCATATTTCTTCAAAATTCATACGAGAACATAAAAAGACAAGCCTTGTTGTGCCATATTTTAGCTGCTTGCCCAGTAGTTCAATTTCCAATACGTATTTTGGGTTACTCAGCTCACAGCAGGAAGCTCTGGAAAGCCTTTGTACCCAGGCAAATGCCTGAACTTTGGCAATTAAATGCAGAAGCCAGCAATGGCATTACAGACCAAAAAGCTTTCATTATGTAAGCTAACCTTTAGGTAGTTTTGCTTATGACTGGACTGGTATTTGAAAACTGTTCCTATGTTACACACCGATACTAAAGCAAATACCCCTAAAAAACACTACGAAGTTGCATTATCCTATGGGCATTGAGACAACGGAACAGGTTGTTTGGCGAGGTTATGGATGGCCCTCATTGGAAGTGTACAGGTTGGATGGGACTTTGAGCAACTTGATCCTATGAAAGATGTCCCTGCCTACAGCAGAGGTCTTGGACTAGATGATCTTTAAAGGCTGCTTCAGACCTAAACCTATCAATCTGTATCAGTGACATTCAAACCAAAGATAACTGGAACTACTTTACCTGCATCAAAATACAATGCATAGGCCTTAAAATTTTGTTTTCCTACCATTAGACAACATTGCTGAGGTCAGGTTATATAGAAGTTGATGCAAACACTAACATTAGAAAAACAATCCCCAAACCCCCGATACTAACAAGGTATATCAAGTATCTTCTCATTCACGTTATATGCTGTGTTCTTTTCTAATCCATGCATTACATTTTTCCATAAAGAAATAGCTTGCTTATAATATTCGCCTAAAATCTTGTTATAGCACACCTCGTGCTATTGACAATTAGATTTCCTGAAACAAAATAGCTCACCCTAGTATTTAAAAAAATTAAAATGAAGCTTCATTGTGGCTTTGACTGCAAAACATTAGTTTACAGAAAAAACTACAAACCATTTGCATCCCTCTCATTTAGGCATACAGAAGGTACAGGCCAGTTCCTGATTTTATGATAAAGTCCTAATTATTTTCCTGATTTCATTAAGTCAGTCTCCATTTTTTGCTTAAAAATCCTATTCCAACAAAACCTGGTCTCATCTTTAAAAAGCTGACGTAGTCAGCATGGGGTGGAGGGGAAGAGAAGGAGGGAGAAAAGCCAAGCTGCCATATATAAAAAGTATTTTCATCGAACTCCAAAATATAGGCTATGACTTATCCCCTTCTTCCACACCTCACTGCTTTTTCTCTTACCCCTGCCCACCCCCTCCCAATTTTTTAATTAGTACTCAAATGTTTATATGAATATAGCAAGAAAAAAAGTGAGAGCATTTCAAGTTCAGAACTAGTTACACCTTTGACAGATTCAAATAAAAACTTAAGCGTTCTTATTTGGAAAATGTTTGCCTTCAGCATGTATGGTCTTGCTATTTTTTTCCCTTGTTACTTTTACGCCTCTTGAATCTGATTAAACCAAACAAGGAGGTAATTTTAGCTGTGGTTTAGACAAACAGATGAAACCAATTCAGGTGTGCAGGGTACAGCCTCACAAGAATTACCAACAGGAGTGGCAAGCAGCTGTCTAAAGTTGACAGCTGAATCTTCTCACTGAGGATGAAATATAACTAACCATAAGGGAACATAAAGGACAGAGGGCTAACTTTAGCCATAAGAAGATGTTGGAGAAACAAAAATGCTAGGTCTGGAAAACTTATTTAGAAGGAACTATGATCTCTAGTTTTCTTTGTAATGTTCCCAGAATAGAGTCAACCAGACATCTTTCCTCCATCCTTCATTTTTTCTGTTGTTCTAAGGGTTGTTCCTACTGCAGCAAGAACAAGACTGATGCCAATGTTTTTGAATACAGTTGTCATGGCACAGTGCCAAAATCTCCTCAAGCCATACAATCAGAAGGGAAATGTATATTAACTTTCTAACTCAGTCAATGAGATGTGGTAACATTTCACAAGGCAAGCAAGAAAAGTCACTAGTGTGAGGAATTCTCATTACTAAATAAAAAAAGTTAGCTCCTAACAATAGGTATATTAGAATACTACTACTACTACTTCAAGTTCTCATTTTCTGCTACAGTAAGGCTACTACAGGGAATAAAATTCCTATGAAGCATATTCCTGCTTGGTTTTTGCCCTCACAGCCATGTTATGTACTGTTCATTATATTCTACAAAAAAAAAATCAGACCAATGCAATAACTGAATAAAAGGCCTCAAAAAGGCATGATTATACCAAAGGTAAATTAAATCTAATTGTGATCTCTACATCAGTTATGAATTTAAGGGTGGTTTGGTCATATAATGACAGCCAAACTCCACAAACAGTACAATTTGCTTTTAACTATTCCTCATTTGTATCTTAAATTGGTGTGTAGTGTTCAACAATTAATACATCTGCTGCAGAGCAGACTGTATTATGGTGAAATAACTCAATAAAAACCTTAAATATATATCCACATGAAGTATGACTGCTTTTGAAATAATCAAAACAAACAAAAACAACCTAACCAATGAAAGAAACAAACAAAAACCCCAAAAAAATCAAGCTCTGGGAAATAAAAATATTTAGTAACATCACAATTGAGCCATATAATGACACACACACATCACAAGTCCTGGCAAACATCATGCAGTGACTTCACAGTAACGCCAGGGATAGAACTGCACACTCTTGTTTTTAACACATTGGAACACAACCAAAGAAACAATTTATCTCTTCTTATCATACCCCAGCTCATTCATCATCTTTCTTTCATATTTCACTAGAGAAAACACTACACCTCTGAACTGTATCTTCTAAATAGTCTTACCAATGTAATCTCTTTGCTGATCTCACTTTAAAATACAGCAGCAATTCTAGATTGTGAAACCAAAATAATTTTTCCAGCTCAGAAAGTCGACATCTCTGATTCTCCATATGCTAACCAGGCACTTAGATAAGAACACTAACATTTTGCAAACATTTATATCAAGAGTTCTCATATCTGTGGCAGTCAGCACTGGTATACAATGTGCACAAAAAAACCCAATTCAGCTTGCTGAAGCCACATTCATGTAGCATTTCACTGTAATTTCACATACTCTGAGAATGTCTGAGTCATCCAAAACACCACTCAAAAGAAAAGTGTTAGAAGTAAAGCATTTCTGAGGAGTACTACTGGCTTTAGAACAGTTATCTGCTCAGAGGAAAGTACAAAGATACCAAGGGTAGCTTGTGCAGCTGTATTTTAAGTCTGAAAGCTATTGCAAAATACAAACCACATGATTTCAAAGCAAAATAATCATATATCACCTTCAGTGTTCTTTCCTATACAGTATAAACAGTTACCTGTATGTAAAAATATGGATTATACATTGCATGCAAGCACACTGTGAAGTTCTGGTGGTGGAATTTGTGATCCTATTTACACGAAAGCTATTGCTCAGGGCAGTAAAATGTATCATTACCAACCCACAGCTGTATGTTTGGACTGTTAGTGCACTGCACTACAAGAAGAAGCTGTTTTACTTCCTTCTAGTTGTCATGTATATTCATGACACCACAGAACTTCTAGTCCTCAACACACAAGTTTTTGTTTTTCAAGCCACTGAATTCACATCCAGTATAAGCCTTCATTACAACAAACCAAATCCTTTCATTCATATTTCAATGAAGATGTAAATTAATTTTAAGTTGTTTGTCTAGTATTTGTAACTCAGTATCATTAATTAACCAATTAAGATTACACTGTGGAACTATCACTCCTGGTATATCAAAGTTTTATGAAATATTAATATAGAAATAATTCATACGGGTAATTTATGTACATTTATACCAGGCATGGCATGATGGTTAGGACAAGAGGCACTTGAGACAGTCTGAGGTCCTGATTCTCTCAATATCCTTTTCTCCTCTCCATTAGTACCTGAGCTGGCACTTCCTCTCTCTCCCTTGAGCAATCACCTGTATGAAAAAAAACAGACTTATGTAAAATACATTTTAGTCTACTTAGTAATCTCATTGTTCTGGGGGCTAGGTTAATTTTAACCTTAATCAGTTTCCCAGCCTTGTTCATCACTCTGCCAATCTAATGCTTATGCCAGCTGGAGCAATACAGGCTGGTAGTAGCTACGCCAGCGCAAATTCTCAGAACCATGATCTGCAGATGAAAAACTATTTCACAGAATGCTAATGCTTGCCTTCTTCCCTGATGTTATTCTCTAGAGAAAAAAAACACTATTTAGTGCCAAAAAAAGAAGCTTTTGGAATGTTTTTAAAAGTATGTCTAGCAAGACAGGTACTTTGTTCTTATTTACAAGTCAATTGGAAGGAAAACAAATGTAATACTTAGAAATCTTTTAGCTAGTGTTTTCACCTTTACCCACAGAATAAAGAAAACTAGCTAATATTTTAAAAAATATACCATTTACAAAGAAACTGGAAGTTTGGACTTTCAAAGAAAGCATCAAACAACAAAACAGTTCTATTTCATATGTATCAGACTTCAGAAAAATATTCAGTTGCTGAGCAGCAAGAGGGTACGGGCATCTGTCATGGTTTGGGCCCAACACAGCAACAAAGGAACAGCCATACAGCCACTCACTCAACTCACACACACACACTCACACTCTGGGAGGAGGATGACAACGCTCATGGGTTGAGACAAAGGACAAGGAGGGTTCTTCACCAATTAAGGTCCCAGGCAAAACAGACTCAACTTGGGGAAAAAATGATAATTTAACTTCATACTAATCAAACACACACAGGACACACACAACACAAAGAGCAGGGCTTGCATATGTTACCCCACCATCTCCCTTCTTCCCGGGCCTGAATCACTTTGTTCCCAGTTTCTCTCCCTCCTTCCCCCCAGCGACACAGGGGAACAGGGGATGGGGTTTAGAGTCAGTTCACAGGCTGGTGGTTCTTGAGGCACCATCCTCCTCAGGAACAAGGATTCCTTAGAGTCCTTCCCTGCTTCCCCACAGGGTCTCTTTCCATAGCATAGAGTCCTCCACAAACCTCTCCTTCATGAGTCCTTCCCACAAGGTCCGGAGCTGCTCCAGCCTGGGCTTCTCAGAGTCACGGGCTGCTTTGAGAACAAACTCCCCTGGCTCAGGGTCTTCCAAAGCTGTGTAAGTCCAGAGTCCACTGGCAGCAAATCCTCTGGCCACAAAATCCAAGTCCACTGGCCAAGTTCACCCTTCCTGGTGCCTTCAGGGAATGTTCCACCACGTTCCTCCATGAGTGCAGGGGGATCAGCCTGCCATCTCGCCATGGGTTGCAGGGAAACTTCTGCTAGGGCACCTTCTTCCTCTTCTTCCTCACCAACTACCAGCACTGCTCTCCTTCCCCCCTTCCCCCAAACAGCCCTTCTTCCCCTAAGTGCTCCTCTGCTCAGGTGTTACAGCTGTTCTTTCATATGTTAATCGCAGAGGTACATCTATTGTCTCTCTAATGGATCCCTGGTTGGGTTTGGAGCAGGGAAAGCCTCTCAGCTTGGGAGCCACTCCTGGGGTCCTTCCCCCACTACCAAAACACCCACCAAACTAATCCAGAACAGCATCCCATTAGATTTTAATGTTTCACTGACAATATGTTAGAAGTAGTTTTGCAAAATAATTTATCAAAAAATTTTATCAAAGTAACGTTTTAGCCAGATTTTGAGAAAGTATAACTTGAAAATCTACTAAACACTGCAAAAAATCAAGCAAATACAGATGCTGTTAATGACACAAGTAATACATAACCGTTTTCAAGTAGTCTAGAGCAAAATAATAGAGAACCACATGAATAAGAAAGCTTTTAACTTTTGGCATTAAGCT
>NW_009953649.1:2232744-2262393 GCF_000747805.2 Chaetura pelagica
ACGTGGCTCAGTGATCAAATTACACTTTCCCTGGCATTTACCAAGTAGTGAATGTATATGTCACAAAAAGCCACAAGGAATCAAAAAAGTTTAAGAGTAACCTCAAGTATTCCCTTTACTTCCCACGTATCTACAAATAACAATTAACTAAAATAATTGGTCCAGGATGGTAATGATACTGATTGTAACATGTCAAAACGCTTTCCTGTGTGATGTATTCTACGTGATCCTGCTCTGGCAGGGAGGTTGGACTAGATTTCGAGGTCTCTTCCAACTCCTAAGATTCTGTGACAAGCAGAACTCTTCTTATAATTTAGATTGCCAAACAAAGAGAATGATTTATGGCAAAAAACTTACGCATGAAAAATAATTTTATAATAATTATCAGATAGTTTACATTTATAATTTAAATAATTTTATAGCAATACATATAGTTATTTCATAATCAGTTTTTTTAAAAGAGAATTGTGCTCATTCAGATTAATGACTCCACAGGTAACTTTCATCACACTCTTCCTGAAGTTTCATTATTTTCCGTTAATATTTCAGTAATCTCAAGTTTTACCAAAACAAACAATTTAATTAATTCCCCCTTCGCACCCACCCTATCCCAAAACACTTATTCAAAATATTGTAGCTAAAATCTGACTTAAATACAAACACTTCTAAGAAACATGTAGAAATATTCTAGGAAGCACTAGTCTCAATTTGAGCAGTTGCAGACCGAAATGTTATAATCTAAAACTACCTCCAAAAGCATCCCTGACAAAACAATATTGAGCTGGAGTATCTTCTCAACTTGGACCTACAACTCTGGAATACTTTGCAATAAAAAACAGTTCCATTTTCATAGAACAAGTGAAAAATTTAGGTTGAAAGGGACTTCTGGAGATCAACAGATCCGAACACCTATTCAAAGCAGGACTAACTTCACATTTACACCAGCTGCACAGTGCCTTTACCAACCACATTCTGAAAATCCCCAGACAGAGATTCCACTAGGTTTCTGTAAAACCTCCTCCAGTGTCTTATCACTCCCACTAAGAACTGTTCCCTTATGTCTAATTGGCATTTCCCTTGTTGCAACCTATGACTTCTCTCATCATTCTGCTCACCATCTGAGATGAGCATGCCTCCTGCAACTTGTCTGTAATTCCCATTAAAACAATGTATGACTAGAAGTCCACCTTTAGCCCTCTTGCCCACATTAATGAAAGATGCTGAGTTTCCTCATCCTCTTCACACGTCACTAACCACCTCAGTTGCTCTCAGCTGAACTTGCTCCCATCTGTCAGCTTTTCTGGCAATGGCAGGCTCAAGATAGTCAGATGCATCCTCACAAGGATACTCACAAAGAAAGAATCATCGCATGCTGCAACACAGTCACTATGCTCGCTCTTATGTTCAGTCTGCAAAGAACTTTTGCCTATGGTTTGAGAAGACTTGACACATTGCAAAGTACTTTGAAGCTCATTTAGAGTCACAGCTGCTCTTTGAAATACACTTTTTAAAAAAAGGTTAACTAACTTGAAGCTTTTACAGTGCTTTTGTATCAGCAACTGTATTATAAATTAAGTAAAAATAGGTAACTAAAAAATTAGATTAATAAGTATAGAATCATAAAATAATTTTAGCTGAAAAAGACCTTCAAGATCACCAAGCCCAACTGTTAACCCAGCACTGCCAAGTCCACCACTGAGCTATGTCCCTAAGCACCACATCTACACATCTTTAAAATACCTTCAGGGATGGTGACTCCACCATTTCCCTAAGCAGGCTGTGCCAGTGCCTAAAAACCCTTTCAATAAAGAAATTCTCCCCAATATCTTATTTAAACCTCCCCTGGCACAACTTGAGGCCATTTTCTCTTGTTCCATCACGTGTTACTTTAGAGAAGAGACCACCACCCCCTCGGCTACAGCCTCTTTCAGGTAGTTGTAGGGAGTGATAAGGTCTCCCCTCATCCTCCTTTTTTCCAGACTAAACAACCTCTGTTCCCTCAGCTGCTCCTCATAAAGACTTGTGTTCCAGACCCTTCAACAGCTTCCCTGCCCTTGTCTGGACATGCTCAGGCATGTCAATGTCTTTCTACTTGTAGTGAAGGGCCCAAAACTGAACACAGTACTCAAGATGTGGCTTCATCAGTACAGGGGGACAATCTGTTCCCTACTTCTGCTTGTCAGGATGCTGCTGGCCTTCTTGGCCACCTGGCTGGCCACTGTTGGCTCATATTCAGCCAGCTGTAGATCAACACCCCCAGGTCCTTTTCTTCTGGTCTGCTTTTCAGCCACTGTCTCAAAGGCTATAGCGTTGCCTGGGGTTGCTGTGACCCAGGTGAAGGACTGGGGACTTGGCCTTGTTGAACTGCATACAATTTGCCTCAGCCCATCAATCCAGCCTGTTCAGGTCCCTCTGTAGAACCTTCCTTCCTTCAGACAGATCAACACTCCCACTCAACTTGGTGTCATCTGCAAGGGTGCAGATGACTTGCTGTCTACTGTGGGTGCACTCGATTGCCTTGTCCAGATCATCGACAAAAATATTAAATAGAAATACTTGCTCTGCTTTTACATGTGTTAATACTTTCAGTATTTTAACGTACTTCTGATTATTTTGTGAACACATAACTACAGAAAAGGATTGAGTCTGACAGCTGCCTACTTAAGAAACTGAAAGGAAGAAAAACATGCAGAGAAAAAAGAAAGTTTCTTATAGCACATTCAGCCCCATAAGTGTCTTAGGAAAAATTATAAGCCTCAAAGCATTTTGTGATGTTGATCCCAAATTAAATGCAAACCTCTGCGCCAAGAATTTATCTGCTACTGTTGGGCTCTGCACAGAACCTTAATCAGTAGCTTATGTGAGCCCCAAGTCCTTTTTTTCCACAGAACTTTAGATCTCCCCTCCACTAACTAGATGTTCACTTTTCAGTGGAATTTAGCTCTGTTTGAGTTAAGACTTATTTCAAGCCCAGAGACATGTCTTCTCTAGACATCACAAAGAATCCATTTAAATATCTGAAATCCAAATTTTAAAATGTCAAACTTCTTAATGCCAAAATTCAAAGCCACTGCTAACAATATTTTCACAGTACAAAACCTTTGGATGCCAGTATAGACAGTAGAAAAACATTTTTCAACATAATGTACTTAAGTTCAGACAAAATTGTCAGGCCTCATATCTTCCCATGTCATAGCAGTTGGCAGATTCTGCTCTGCTACTGTGGACAAATGCAGGATTGTTGTCTACTGACAGAACAGCAAACCTTGCAAGTTAAAGTGCTTATAGATATCAAAAAGGGCTTCTCTTGAGTTGTTACTGATGCTAGTCATTATGAAACCAAGGAAAAAAAAAAACCAACAACAAACCCAAATGAAAACCCAGCAGTAAACTTCATTTTTCCCCCCCACTACCTTGAAAAGCATCTTCTTTCCAATCAGGAATGGAAACTGCTAACTTTCCATGTAATAAAAGTTACCACCATGCTGCAAATGAATGGTTATTTTAAATGAGGTGGTATAACTCCTCATGCGGAAAAGAAGTTATAAAAATATTTTGAAATGCTGTGGGTTCCTCTTAATCCCACAGATCTTCCAGAAAATCTGATTGATTAGTCAGTCTCTAGACAGACAGATATGCAATCACTTTTGGTCTTTACCTAAGAAGTCCTCAGAACAAAAGCAAAGACAACAACCTAAGAAGTAATATGGAAAGACTACACCTCCTTTGAGTTTAAAAGTCTTTTTGACCTTGTCCTTAAAGCTATAATCAAGCTGAAAGAAGTCAGCAACCTGTCACTGGAAATGTCACACCCCCATTCTGACACTGTCAGGGTATACTTAATACATATTTTAGAAAAGAAGCAGTTCTAGTGATTGGGCCAGAGCAAATCAATCAGAATAAAATTCCAGGCATTCCTGGAACCTGGCCCAATATGCAGATGACAAGGCCTCTCACCCCCTATTATTATTTAATAACATTAATGACACTCACAAAGACTTCTTAACCATTTCAATGGCAGCCACAGTGTAGGCTTGGTTAGCCACAACAGCTTGGTTGACTGGTGTGTAACAGTAACTAAATCACATAGGGACGAATTTTCAAGACATTGCAACATGAATTTTGCCTTCTTACATCAATGAGAGCTATATAGGTTTAAAATACACAAGTAATTTTAGCCTCTGTAAGAGGATAAGTCATGCTGGACACACAGACAGCATCCAAGGAACCAATCAAAATGAAAAGCGAGTCTTCCACAGAATCCACTAAATTTGTCATTATGCAACACAGGTTATCATACATAATTACATCAAATAAACCTACAGCCATTCCATTTTAATGTTAAAACTTATTCTGAAATATTCACAGTTGCTTCATTATTTCAGCTACAGTAAACTCAATCCCTTTTTACCATCAAAGAATCCTAACAGGATTGACTGTGCCAGCCAGATCAAAACTAAATACCAGTAACACCCATCTTAGAAGCAAACTACCAGCCTGTATCTTTCAGGAACAAATCAAACAAACATACTCAAGAACAAAATCTAACATGAACAATTACCATTGCAGGTATATAAATTCAGAATGAACTGTGAAATGTTCTTAGGTCTCAGTTAATAGTAAAATTAATATGTATAATGGTAGATTAAGTTACATTCTATACACTGTGTTTCATAGAAAAACTAATCTAACAATTACTCCAACTTGACAACAATAAATGTAACTTGCCTTTTTTTTAAAAAAACATGCCTTGTATCACAAGAGAGATAAAAAGGCAGTACTTCTCAAAACTTGAAATTCTACGAAGAAATATCCCTTACAAACAACTCTGGCAGTTAAAAATACATTTCTTAAAGATTCAAGAAGCAAGAGAAACTACTACTATGGCAAAATGTGTTGTGCATATGCCTTTTTCCAACTTTAGAAGAAATTCTGCATGAGTGTTCTCTACAGCTTCTAATCCATTGCATAATTTTCTCAAATATCAGTGATTTTAGCAATTTCCTTCTTGCACAGATCAGCAAGCTTACCCACATATTAAAACGTCTCTTCAGTGCTTAGGAAAGCTACAAAAAGTCAGCAAAAATCCGCCTACAAAGAACAGTTTTGTGTTTCCTTTCCAAGCCGCAAAACGTAGAAGTTCAGGAGCTGCTTCCCCTCTCCCCTCCATTTTAATGAAACCTTAAACTACAAAATTAGAAAAAGTTCTTTCTAGTTGTTGCTATAGGGATAATGAACTCTTAAAGGAATACACAAAGCACCAATTTATACTGTAATTCTCAATCAATTTGTAATTGTTCACCGTTAACATTACATGACTATTTGATAGAAGAATTTAGAATAATAGTTTGTTTAAAAATCTAAGATTTCTCACTTTTCCTGTTCTCAAAGCTCATTTCAGATCAGTATTTGGAAGATGAACTGGGGAGAAGGAACTCCAAACACTACTAAATAATATAAATGAAACTGTTTTATAGCCACATGTGAGCTTAGGTATTTATCAACTTAAAGAGAATAAAAATAAAAAATACTGTAGCATTAAAAGAAAATCCTATAAAGACACTATCAATCAAATATGATTGAAGAAAGCCCACTGTAGCTGTATGGTACCTGAATATAAATAAATGCAACAACCTTTAAAAAAGGTATCATACATAGCAGTATTCAGTATCACAAATTTTAAAACCAAAGCATAAACATTAAAAAAAAATTAACTATTCCAAGTAAGGGAGAACAGTGTCTTTCCCCCCCATTTATAGCGCAAGACCAAGAACTGAAGTAAACTGACACCTCAAATCATAGAACCACCAGATCAGAAAAGAAATTAAAGAATCTAATTGCATGGGTGCAGGGAATTTGACAAGTAATAGGACAGCCCAAGTTTCTGGCCAACAAACCAAAACATTTTGATGCTTTATTTCCCAAAAGGACCCATAGCTACATAACCACCTCTTTAAGTGTGTAGTGGCAAAAAAAGGAATTCTTAAGAAATTGCATATTATCTACTGAAATCTTAAATCTCTTCTTAAGAGCTTTTAGCTTCTTTTCGTATCTACTCCAGTATTGTGACTTCTTGTAAGACTTCCTGTTGCCTTCAGCTTCAAAAACAGAGAATGTTATGGGTCCCTCATCATCTGCAGGAATACTGACATAGTTAAAGATGGAATATGTTTAACGTAGAGATAGTTGCTTCTAAGTAGACAGTACAAATAGAGGATGCCTTAATTTTACAGTTCTTCCATTTTCTTAATGATTCATAGTAGTTAAAATTATTTTATGTAAATAATAGTTTTTATACAGAATCAACAAACATACATTGTGTACTACATGTATGATATATTTTGACAACAGTATCAGAGCAAAACCCTTAATTATCCTTTTCTCCATTTCACAATCAAAATAAACTGCCCTGATGAAAGCTGCATCTGTGTGAGAAATATTTTGCCAGCATAGTATAACTGCACCAGCAAAACATTTAGAATACACAGATTAAACCTTAGGCTACAGCTTCACAACACTTTTTCCACTGCAGTACCAACTTAAGCAGTCCTCATCTCTCAGCTGTGCTGGCACAACTGTTTGTGCAGCTGAGCAGTGAGACTGGTCAGGGAATTGATCCAGGTCAAAAATAATATTTTTCTGATGGTAAATGCCACAATCTGCTTTGCTGCATAGCCACCTGAAACAGTAATTAGTTATACTAGTGTAATTGAGGGGCAATGCAGGAATAAAAAGCTAAGGCCAGGGCAGGTCACACTAGTTTTGATATGGAAAGAAATGCTCACTAAACTACACCTTTGGCCCTAAAATATTTTGGCATTCCCTCATTAAGTGCATTATCCAAACAGTGCACACTAAAAAAGAATACTACTGCACAAGTGTAAAAAAAGCACATGAGGCTTCCATCCACTTTTCAGAAAATACTATGTAAGGGCTAGAAAAAAAAAAATTTAAACTACTTTTTTTTTAATGGAAGTTGCAAACTGTATCACTTTCCCCCCTTTCACCATTGTTTCCCATTTGTGTGGAACAAATGTATTCTACCATTCACTGTTTCTTTCAGTAGTTCACACTCAAAACCTGGTATTGGATCTCTGCCCTTCAGGCAAACAGGCAAAATTGTACTGCATTTGTTCTCTTAATAAATCCTGGGAAAAGGAAGGAAAAATTAACTGTAAGCTACAACAGTGATACTGGTTTAGTGCACCTTTTAATGTAAACATGTATTTTTTGAGCTGTGATAAAGTAACAACAAGACTAAAAAAAGTACAACTCATCTCACAATCCTAGCTGCCCTGTTTGTGTAAGATCTACACCCTTAGCTTCTTGCTGACATTTTGACCAACAGCAGCAACAGGACAAGCCTTTCTGTTAGTGATCTGCCTCACAACCTCAATTTTTTCAGTCCAAAGAAACTACTGGATAAACACATCCACAAGGTCACAAAAAGGTATGAGCTCTTGCTGGTTGCACTCTACTGATAGAAATGTTTTCTACTCTTGGGAACAAGAGCTATTAACAAACTCCTAAAGCTTATTTACTATTTACTATAAGGTTTCCAGACAGAAGCTGGTTTATGAGCATGGCATACACCTGTCTCAATCATGTTCAACAGCAGTATGCCTGGCACATTCATCTTCCTCCTCCTGGTTACAGCAATTTTTGAAAGTTGCAGTTAATACCCAAAATGAAGCATATGCTTTTACATAAAAGGAAAAAAGCCCCCTAATTTTAGGAAGTCTGTAATTTAAGTTCATATCTTGTTCACACATACATTCTTCACACTTAGACAAATTTCTGTATATATGTCAGAAAAGTTAATAAATGAAATGTATCTTTTCAAATGTTTAAACTAAAAACCTATCAAACCACTAAATCCAACTTTCGTAGCTTCTTTCTATGAATTTGCTCCAAAAGCACTAAGATTTTAATACTATCAACTTACATGAGTAAATGTATTTTTCACCTGTTAACTTCAGATGTTTATAATCAATTTTCATTCAAAGTACAGTTTAGAATGTCAAGGAAGGAATACTGTTAATTAAAGAGTGAGCCTTATAAAAAATATTGTGAATCAATATTCTTGCCAAGAATACACTGCACTCTTTTCCAGCCATCACTAGACAAAGGGCACTTTTCAGAGATGGATAATAAGCAACAGATCTTGTTGAATATTTTGATATTTTATTAGATTTCCAATGGATATTACAACATTGCAAATCAGTAACAATGATGACAGTCTTTTGACTTGAGACATTTTTTTAAAAACCTCAAGCTAGAATTAATTTAGTGTGAAACATCGACACAAACTCAAGTCAGGTTAAGACAAGATACCCTCTATCTTGAATACAACTCAACTTATCCCACCATAGATGCTTCTCCTCCCAGGATTAAAGGTTGCACAATCCCAAATCTATCCAGATAATAATACTAGCCAAAAGTGTGCACTTGTTCAATTAAGCAGCTGAGAGGCACAAAATAATTATAAGCAGTGTATTCGTCAGACCCAGACTAAACCACCTAAACTACTGATTGTCTTGTAGCATAACTCCACAGTCTACACTGTAAAGGGAACACCACACTAAGTCTTGAGGAAGTAGGCTGATTTATCATCTAGTCTGCAAGCACCCCTTTAGGGGTCAGATTTCACTGCATGACCATTATGTTGAAAATTCTGATAAACTCAGAACTAACTTAAATTGTAGTCCGTGGGAGTCCATGAACATACAACTTAATTTAGGTAGTTGTTCTAGCACCTTGTCACAGCTGTGAAAGACCAGGTAAGAGAAATTAATTTTCATGTGCTCAAATACATAATCCAACACAAGTATTAAATGTTTATGCACAAAAGGTAATTATTTTTAAATGTATGTTTTCTCTGATTTAAGTCTTACCATATCATTATGGTAACACAGATACACCTAAACTAACCTACCTTCTCAGAAGATCCTTCAACAGGTAGTTGAGCAAACAAGGGCAGCTTGCTGTTACTCAGAGGAGTTTCTTTCTAAATACTATTGCTGAGTTCTTTTGGTAAGTGTCCTCAAGTTAAATGCATCACAACAACTTTTGCAGACAGTTCTGAGATAAATACTTTAAACAGGACATTTTCTGTTAAAAGTTACCACGTTACCTTAAGTGAACTTTCTTCATGTGTTTATCACATACCTGTCCTCATTCCTCTGTCCCCTCACACCTCTACTTGAATCAGTTCAACAGATGGCTGCTGCCACCTACCGGAATACGGCTTCCTCTCCTTTCTTCACCACGGTAACTTTTCTCCGACTTTTCTGCTCACAGGACCCTTTGAAGAAGCAATTCCATCTCCTAGCACAGCAGGAAGTTATTTTTTGATGGGTGAGAGGGAGCCTGAATTAGCCTCTAGCGAATTGAGCTGGCTAGAAGAGGGGTCTAAGTAGTGCCAATACAAGCCCACCTGTACGGGAAGAGTATGGACTGGGGTGTTTCCTTTGTAAACAGGAGGGAACTATATTAGCACTCCATTATTTCCAACTATAGGGACAAGCAGAATGACTGCTAACTCTAGAGCTAAAAGCCAAAGAGCATGTTGCTCATTATGAAGTAACTACTGCTATCATAAAATATGTAACCGCACCAATATTGTTTACAGAAACCATAAAGAAATTGGGTTTCTAAGCCTACCACTTTCACATACACACTTAAAGATACTTGAGCTTTTAAAAATGCTTAGCTTACACTAGGTACCTTCTGTAATTCTTGATCTTGCACCATTTTGTCATTAAAATATAGCATTGAGTACTGAATTAATATGAAGTAAAAATCATATACAAGTGATTCCAAGCTTTCAATGAATTTCCAGTTATGACAAACTACTCCTTTCTTAGCAATTGGGCTAGTATCCATCTGTTTGGTAAGAGAACAGAAAGCAACCTCCAAGCTTCAATTCACCTTTCCACTAACCTCCTTAAAATTTTAATTATATATCCTAACATTGCAAGTGAACTAGGGCAAAGAGACTAAAATCAAGACAGCCTAAGTGTTAGATATGCTATGAACACATTCACAGAACAGTTCTACCCCAACATGGAAAAATATTAATATAGTATGTCGTCCACATCATGAAGCAAGAACAAGACATATCACGTTACAGAGCTGTACAGGTATCTAGTAATTCACAAAGATTACAGTTTTGGCCTTGGCATCAGACTTCTGCTCAGATCTGCATTTTGTCATTCAGTTGTGCACACTCCTCAGAATACCAAATTTTTACTTCACACAAATGTAATTTTGTATCAATTACAGTTACCATCAGCATGAAGCTGACTAGAAGAACTTGAAAGTTTTCAAAGTAAGAAACATTGATCAAAAAAGAGACTGCCACGATGACATAAAAATGAGCTTTGCTTTTCAGCAAGAAAGAAAAGAACTCTTATCAGTGTAATTTACTTCTATCTCTTCCACTTTGTTTCATTCAAAACAAGCAACAGCTATACCCTTTAATGGAAAAAACTAAGCATTAGAGGCTTAAGTTTTAGGAAATTCTAAGGTAAATGGGAAGACTATAGATTCCACAGTCTGCCTGACAGCATGAAAGGCAGGAGAGCAGAACCAGTCTAGAAGGTTAAGACTGAGTAGCTGTCAACTCAGCAGAGATTTTCAGTTTCACATTTGGCAGTAATGTGTTTCTACACATTCAATTTTATATGACTGGAGGACTTGGAAGGGAAGGAACTTGTCTTACTCTTGAAGTTTTGTCCCCATTTCTCTTCTGTTTTCCCCTTTAACTTCCACATCATCCAGAGTCCATCCATTCCAAAGATTAAAAAAAGGAAAGACACAGAAGCATTGAAAATTAATCGAGAAAAACCATGGTCCTTCTTAGTTGTTGGTTTTTTTTTTTTCCCCAAAAATCTTTAACCTTTAATTTTTATATGTGCAGGTTATGTTCTGCATGCTTGAAGAACAGAAGCTTCTGTTTGAAGAACATTCAAATTCTGACTTGAGGAGCCAGGGCTCAAAGAACACTAAATGTCACACAAATCACTTTAAAACCACTGGAGTTGGCATAATGTTTCTTTTGCTACTTACTGATGTAATCTCTTCACGCACATGCTACCAGTAAGCAAAAAAAATAATTAAAAAAAATCAGAAAAAATATGTTCAGAAACCAACACTTAATTACCCTATATCCACACTCTCATCTGTTAAAAGATGCAATCACAAGAAAAAAATTTCACTTCCCCATCCTAATAGAAATTTCAGTTGCTACAATCAGCATGAGAAAACCAGATATAGATATAGTCTGAAACAGACCTGGCACTACAGGCTGGAAGAAAAAGTTAGAAACAGGTACAGAAAGCGCACAGTACAGATTCCCAGGACACTCAGGAAAATTAGGAATAGAGTAGAAAGGTCCTGAGAAACAATCACCAATCTCACACAGCAGACAGTTTAAACTGAGTTTTGGAGGGGGACAGGTGAGTTAATAACACCTACTAGAAACAGACTTTGACTACCCTCTGAAGTATTCCTTTAAATTATGTGTTACTGATATAAGTCCTATCAACTACTACAAGTTCCTAACACAGAATTCCACGTGCCTACAACTTGCTGATCCAGCTTTTGGAAATTGCATCTGTTCTTGAAAGATAATTTTACCGGCTCCTCTGCTAGAAACCTTATCTACTTCAAAATGTAAGACAGCAGTATGATTTTAAAACTCAGAGGTCAGCGTCTCCCCTTCTAATTCCAATAGTCTTCAACATTTTATATCTCATTCGCCCAGTGTTGTAACTGCAAGAAGAAAATTGTCTCAGCAGCTACCGACACAAAGTTGGATGATGGATTTAATATGTAGGGATAATAAAAAATAAAATTCCCTCTCTTTTTTGGTCAAGGAAAGAAAAATTACATGCAAACATGATCATAACTGAGAAGACTAGAAGTCTCAGAATGGACTATCAGAGACCACTTCCCCACACATATATAGCTATACAGACTGATGTTCTTAACTCGTTATTTGCTCAAATATTGATAAAATCAAATGTCTGTTCTCCGTGCATGATGTTAAAGGTAAAAATAAACAATGCATATGGAATAACAAAAGAATTCATTTATGTTATCAAGACATTTAAGTAATTAAATTGCAAATACCTGAAAACTATAATCATGGGCCCTTAGCAGGGCAAAGATCCTTAGAACATCACTATCCCTAACTGCTGAAGAGGGACAAGAAATAAATTAAAAAACCTTTCCCTTATGAACATCTATAATCACCAAGCTTCTTTAGGAAAAAAACAACAAGGAAACTGCTGACAAAAAGCTACCAATTCCTTTCCCTCCTTTAAAAAGTAAAGAAAAAACCTTGAATCTGAACTGTCAGAGATTTGAACTTAAACATAAAAGAGAATGAACTAATCATTTAAGCCTAATAAAAAACTAGTTGGTCCAAAATATTCAGGCACAAAGTTATTCTCCAGCTTTTCACAGAAAGCAGTCTCCATCTCCTTTTTTTACACCTTCCACATACAGCACAATTCTTCTTGCTCAAAAGCTTCAGTGTTTTATTAGAGACAATACCACTTCAAAACACTCATACTAATTCAATCCAGAAAATAAAGTCAGTGTATTAAAATGTTTCATATATGACAAAGTATATCACAGAAAATCGTGATACATGTGACAGTCTCCTGAAAAGAAGTCAGACTATTTTGGAAATTTAAAGTTTTTTCTGAGGTAGAAAATTACTAGCTACAGCTATCAATCATAGCTTTCTCTTATTTCAATGAAGTAAAGGCCGATTTGCTCTAATGAAGGCAAACATTTTTTGTCATTTTAAGGATTTGGGGAAAATTTCCACGCATGAGTTTATTCAAGAGATGATCTTTAGAGAACTGCAGGCTTAAAGACATAGTGTAATATTTAAACATGATTAAAAGATACACCCAAAGACCACATCTTCACATCTTCAATTTTGTGTCTCACTGTTCTTCAGTTTATATTTTCCTGAGAAAATTACTACAATTATTAAAGAAAAAAGCTTTTATTTTCCTTGCTAGGCTTATAATAAAAGTTAAAACTCTCCTTTTTTTGCATCTTGTCACACTTAAAAGTTTTTCCAGTTACACTTGGTACTGGCATAGTAGGACAAGCCTCAAGGTGGTATAATAGAATAGTTAGGGTTGGAAGGGACCTTAAAGATCATCTAGCTCCAATTTTCCTGCACTGGAAAGGACAACTCTCACTGAACCAGGCTGCTCCAAGCCCCATCCAACCTGGCCTTCAACACTTCTGGGGATGGGGCACCTGTAACTTCTCTAGGCAACTTGTTCCAGTGTCTCATCACCCTCACACTAAAGAATTTCTCCCTAATGTCTAATGTAAACCTCCTCTATTCCAGTTTAAAACCATTATCCCTTATCCTTTCACTATGAGCCTTTGTAAAAAGTCCCTCCTCAGCTTTCCTGTAGGCCCCTTGAGGTACTGGAAGGCCGCTATAAGGTGTTCTCAAAGCCGCCTGTCATGGTTTGGGCCCAACACAGCAACAAAGGAACAGCCACACAGCCACTCACTCAACTCACACACACACACACACACTCACACTCTAGGAGGAGGATGACAAAGCTCATGGGTTGAGACAAAGGACAAGGAGGGTTCTTCACCAATTAAGGTCCCAGGCAAAACAGACTCAACTTGGGGCTTTCTGGGATGCAAGCACACATTTCTGGCTCATGTTCAGCTTCTCATCAACCAGAACCCCCAAAGTCCTTCTCCTCAGGGCTGTTCTCAATCTAATCTCTACCCAACCTGCAACTGTGCTTGGGATTGCCCTAACCCGTGTGCAGGACCTTGTACTTGACTTTATTGAACTTCATGAGGTTGGCATGGTCCCACCTCTCAAGCTTGTCAACATCTGCCTGGATGGTCTCCTTTTCCTCCAGCATGTCAAACTTACTACACCGCTGGGTGTTGTCAGCAAACCTGCTGAGGGTGCACTCAATTCCACCATCCATGTCACTGACAAAGATGTTAAACAGCACCAGTCCAAGTACCAATCCCTGAGGAATGCCACTCATCACTGTTCTTCATTTGGACATCAAATCACTGACCAAAACTCTTCGAGTACAACCAGCCAGCCAATTCCTTATCCACTGATCCATCAAATCCATATCTTTCCAATTAGAGACCAGGAAGTTGTGTGGGACAGCGCTGAATGCTTTGCACAGGTCCAGGTAGATTATGTCAGTTGCTCTCCCTTTGTCCACTGACACTGTGACCCCACTTGTAAAAAGCTAGCAATTTGTCAGGCGTGATTTGCTCTTGGTGAAGCCAAGTTGGTTGCCATCAACCACTTCCACATTTTCTATGTGTCTTAGCAGAGCCTTCAAGAGAACTCACTCCACGATCCTGCCAGAAACAGAGGTGACACTGACTGGGCCCTAGTTCCCCAGGCCCTTTTCTCCCTTTTTGAAAACTGTGGTTATGTTTCCCCTTTTCTAGTCAGTGAGAACTTCACCTGACTGCAATGACTTTTCAAATATGATGGAAAGGGGCTTTGCAACATCATCCATCAGTTCCCTCAGGAGCCGCAGATGAATGTTTTCAGGTCCTTGGACACTTTCAGGTTATTTAGATGATCTCAAACATGCTCTTCTCCTGCAGTGGGTGGATCTTCTGACTCCCAACCCCTGCCTTTGCCTTCTGCAACTTGGGTGGTGTGGCAGAGCCTTTGCCAGTGAGGATTGAGGCTAAAAAGTCCTTGAGTACCTCATCATTATCCATATCCCATACGAACAGGTCTCTTGTTTCCTTCTGGAGAGGGACACATTTTGCCCAGTCTTCCTTTTATCACTGACATACCCGTAACAGCTTTTCTTGTTACCCTTGATGCCCCTGGCCAGTTTTAACTGTATCTGGGCTTTAGCTTTGCAATCCTGATCCCTGGCTGCTCGGACAACTTCTTTGTACTCCTCCCAAGCTACCTGTCCTTGCTTCCACCCTCTGTAGACTTTCTTTTTCCATCTAAGCGTATCTAGGAGCTCCCTGCTCATCCATGAAGACCTCCTGGCATTCTTGTCTGCCTTCCTCTTTGTTGGGATACATTGCTCCTGGGCTTGGAGGAGGTGATCCTTGAATATTAACCAACTTTCCTGGGCTCCTCTCCCCTCCAACCCAACTCTCTCTCTCTCCTCAGCCATGACCAGTGATACCTTGTCCTGCATCCTCCAAAATGGTGAAATTCCTTACGGTTAGCTCCCATTTCATGGCAGCTAGATCAGCTGAGAGGTAGATAGGTGGAAGGAGGCTAATGAGCAAAGAAAAAAATTCAGTCACTCCTTGAAATTACACTGACCGTTTTCAAACACTTCCACCTTTTGTAGTTAATATCACAGTATCACCTATCACTACCAATTAGTAAAAAGAGTAATGTGTGACAACTAATGGGGGCTTAAATATTGATGAGAAGGTTCTATGTCCTATTTCCCACAGAAATAGATGAAAGCAGAATTAAAGGTCTGAAGCAAATGAACATGTGGGCAGGCAGTCAGCCAATTAAGCAGCAGATAAGAGGGCAACTTCCACTCCCTTCTCATTTACCCTGGGTGACTCACCTTCAAAACCATCTCAGTTTATTTCATGAACTTAAGAGATTTAATCTCCCAGCAACCCTTATGCTGTTCTCTCCTGGTCAAGGAGCACAAAGGATTGTGTCAAACATTTTTACTTCTGGGTTGATCAAATACTTTATTTTCCATTCTTCCCCTCTTTACAAAACTTGAACAATTTATTTAATTGACAGAAGAGGTTTCACTGGTAAATTCAGCATTCAGGTGGACATGTAATGAAAGCCAGACTCTGGGAAAAAATAAATTCCTTTTTCATCTTAGTCAGGAACTTTATTTTTTTACTAATGTATAGTTTACTCCTTAAAGTGTTGTTCCAAAACAGTTCAATACCACTACTGTCATTCCTCCTGCTCCTAAGCAATGCAGTCTCCCTCCTGTGATCTATGCAAATGTTGACACTCATCTGATCCTGTAGCAAGCCAGTTCATGGAGCAAAAAAAGAGCTGGGAGGGTAGGGGGGATATAAAAGTAGCATTGATTTTCTGCTAGTTTAACTTTGAGTCAGATGAATGCCAGTTTGAACATGGGGAAAGGAGCACAGTCAACTTACACTAATTTGCGACTCACACCCTTAGTTTTTCCTGAAGGCAATCTTGAAAGAGGGGGAAAAAAAAACAAACAGGGCAGGTTGCACTCAACACTAAAAGGGACTCTTCTGATTTTATATTACCTTTTACAGTATACTAGAATAAACACTTAGAAATTAAACATCTAGCCCAACCACACAAGGCTGTCTCTGGCAGATGTCATAAACAAACAATGCGGGCCTGTAGGGTAACAGGAAGGAAGAGACATGCAAGTTCTACAGAAGCAACACAGTGAGGGTTAATAACAGCAAACCACTTCCTTGAGTTGTTAGCAGCTATTTGGAAACAACTGTGTTAAAAGACAGCACCTGAAGTGATAGCAGGTGAAGAGGTTTCAGAATCCTTGATAGGACACCACCAAGAGGGAAGCTACCACCAAGATGCAAGGAAGAAAGACTTTCAGCTATTTAACTGAGTGACACAAAGAAAGGAACAGCCACCTAAGTTCACTTTTCCGTCTTTATACTTCTGCAGATGGGGAATTGAGGACCTTGGATATAAAGGGTGTCCATATTAGGAAAAGGCCTACAGTTGGGCTGCCATAGTTTTAGATACTAAGTCAATCTCTGTTAGCCTAAGTGCAGTTATCTTCACCTGTGAAAACTACACTGGCCTAAGGTCCTAAGGTAACAGAGGACAACTTTGACAGAATAGGTGCCGGGGAAAAGAAGGGAGAAATGTGGTCATGGAAACTAAGTTTTCTCTTTTCTTTTAGTTCCCAAAGTAACACATGTAAGGGCAAAACCAAGACCACTACTGCAACATTTGGGAGGAAGCCTCTAGTTTCTGCTTATTTTCTGCCAACTTTATAGTAGTAGGGAAAATAAACAAAAATCTATTAACTTGGAAAAAAAACTACACTGAGATGAAGTAACAGACCCCAAAAGGCAAGTCAAACAGAAATCATGGTGGTACCCATATAACTTATTTTTCCTGTTGCTTTCTTCAAGGAGTGTATTTTATACACAAGGAGGGAACAGTAACAGACAGATGCCTAAACAGCTGTTCCTCTAGTTCCCAATTATTTTTCAATACTTATCTTCTTCTAGAATAAAATACAGATTTCCTATCTAGGAACTGATAATACATAATTTTAAAATCAGCTGTTTTTTTCTCCTGAGTTGCCCATGTTTCACTATGAACTTTCTTCAAAGAATACAAGAACACCGCTTGTTCTCCAACCTTCTGTAAAGGAAAGAAAGATGTTACCACTGCACTTGTAGCTATGTAAGGGACTAACACCACTGACCCATTTTTCTGCACTTCACTCCACACGATTCACAGAGAGGAAAGCTAGGAAGAGCAGAAATGCCTCAAATATTCAAGGCTTCTCAATAATGACTTTTCTTATGCTGTTACAACCTTCAAAAGATGGCCACTAATCCTTTTACAAATTAATCTATATTCTCCTTTTCTACCTTAAACAGTACCTCCTTGCACAGCTCCTGATGCCAGATACAGAATAACAAGACAACTAGACACTCAAAGGAAAAAATTAAAAATAACCTGCTCTGGAAAAGGCAGATGAGGAAAGTAATAGAAGGAAGTTGAAAAAGAATAGAAAAGATGCCTCACAGTGCAAGGCAAGTAAAGAGCTTTTAACCTTGTAAAGTCCTCCACTTTGTCACAATGCTTGGGAATAAAAAGAGACGCCCACAACGGCAGCAAAATTTAGAGAAGACTGAAGTATTCACAGAAAGATTCAGAATATTTGCAACTAAGATTATGTCCTATGGATATTCCAAGGCCCTTTCTTTAAAACAGTGGACAGGGGGAGCAGAGGCAAACTGCAGAAATAAATCATTTTAAAAAAAGCTAGAAATCAAGATTACACTATCATCTAGCATTTCCCCCCTACCTTTATTTAACACTTAATCTTCCCACTCAGATTGGACCTTCCCTGACATTTTCAGCATACTATACCACCTTATAGGCTTTAAACTAAGAGATTAGCTGTGGTTTATCTCTTTACAAATGGAATTAAACACTAAACAATTCTTCTTGTATGTACTTTCTGTATTTTAAGCTTCAGTGTTTATCTTCTAACCACAGATATAGCAAGATAGAATGTATTTTCAGGACACTAAAGACAGAGCAGAGATCCTATTTTAGAAATACAAATATCAAACAACTCCATGGAGGAGGTGTAAGTCTCCATTAAACTTCCCATGGAGGAAAAGTGACTGAATAGCTCTTCACAGCTCAGATGCACTAATAAATTTCTTGCATTTACAACAAAGATAAGAGGCCTGTTAATAGAAGTAGACCAACTTTTGAAAGATAAGATGAACAAGGTTATGCAGATAAAGTGGCAAAGGATTCAAAACTCTTATATACTTAGCTTCAGGTTTCAGAAGGATTAATTTTTTTTCACCCATTCCAATTTTCCAATGCTTTTCCTGCAAAAATACTAAGCCACAAGTTACAAGGTAGCATAATTTAAAAATGCAAATGTCGACTTTTCACAGGAGCTGGCAAGAACAAAGATATTAAAATATGTTTGTGCATATGTGCATGTGATAAAGGCACATTTTCCAACCCCTATAAATGAACTGCAAATTATTATTACTGCCAATTACTTATTGTTTCATTCTCACAGTAGGCTCAGAAAGGATGACAGAGAAGTGACAATAAATTCTTAAGTTCACAAGGAGAACAAAGCTGCATTGCTACGCTTCTCCTAAACTAATTAAAAAACCTAGTCCATACATGTACATCAGAAAACAAAGCTATAAGAGTCAGAGGAGCTGTATGGCAATAGTAAAACATTAAATGAGAAAGTGCTTTTGAAATCAGTGAATTTTGGCAGTCTGAGCAGTCACTCTAAGCATTCTGCAACATTCACTGACATGACAGTGTAAGGTGATGACTTGCCCTTATCAAAAACAAGCAGCAGTTTGAAGTCACACAAAGCCAAAATACTATTTTGCACTAAGACTCCTAAAAACTTCAAACCAGAAGACAACTGTTTTTTAATTGATAATATTCCATGCTAGAATAATTCTGGATATTTTTCCAGCTGAAGTAATTTTTTCAGTATGAAATATATTATATTGAGTCAAGTTGCAGTATCTCATTTGCGTTGGCAAGAATTTCCCCACTCATTGATGGGGAGTGGAAAAAACATTCCAGAGAGTTACCATTGGCTGTACATTGAAGAAACAAGCTACAGTTTGGCCTGTTCTTTTGGCCGGTTTCAACAGGAAGGAAGCCTGTAGCTCCATCAACTCTGCTAACACCATCAGATGGTACTTTGACTTTAAGATAATCTCTGTTGCAGGAAATTTATTGGAAGTTAAAGTCTACAAGAAAAAAAAATAATCAGCAAAACCAATACAATAAACACAACCAAGAAGCAAGAAAGTAATGTCCAGCTTCAGTGTCTAGATAAGGCTTAAACACGTGTGTTTTGTACATTTTTTATACAGATGGACATTTACATTAAGCTTTACCTTCAAGAAGTTATTAGTATTTGCTAGTCTAGAACCTGCACATGCAGGCCAGACAGTCAACTACTGTTATGTTCCAAAGACCATCCAAACTCTGCAATTTAAAGAAAGAGAACACCTACAAAATTATTTTAATTTACTCATCCTTCAATTAAGCTTGATATTCACTAATACAGCTGAATAGCATTAATTGTTTAATAGATTTATCAGTTTCTTCTAATAACCATTAAAGTTTACAAAAGGCTCTAATTCTAGGCCAGTTTAAATAATACTGCCCTGCAGTATACACGTGGAACAAGAATATATTTTCAGAACATCTGTTTTGCTGTCCTGTTTTAAACATATCTTCCCTCAAGTGTCAACAAGTGCTGCACTTTTTCTCTAAATTATTCTCTCACAGAATCACAGAATCTTAGGGGTTGGAAGTGACTTCAAAAGGTCATCTAGTCCAACCCCCTGCCACAGCAGGATCACCTAGAGCACATCACACAGGAACACGTCCAGGTGGGTTTTGAATGTCTCCAGTAAAGGAGACTCCACAACCTCCCTGGGAAGCCTGTTCCAGTGCTCTGTCACTCTCACAGTAGTTTTTTCTGATGTTTATGTGGAACCTCCTACGTTCCAGTTTGCACCCATTGCCCCTTGTCCAGTCACTAGACATCACTGTGAAAAACCTGGCTCCATCCTCCAGACACTCGCCCTTAACATATTTGTAAACACTGATGAGGTCTCCATCTTTCTCTTTCCATACCTTACACACCTTATCGAAGTTAAGCTTATCTCTATTAGCCACACTTTCACTAGTTTCAAAGGGGCCTGAATCTCCTACACCACTGCAAAACTAGATCACAACATTTAAAGATTAAACAACTTAGAAAAAACACTAGCCACTCTGATTGATAAAGCCTGCCAGGATTCTTGCAGGTAGCATGACCACTAATTAAAACATGCCAGTTGGAAGGATTTAAGACTCCTTGATTATCTCCAGATAACAGGAGAAAGAAAACTGTTGACATTTTTCACCCATGGTCCATTGGTAGATTTCACACAGTGGCAGAATCCACATATGTGGGTTCTGTGGTGAAGTCTGTTCAACTAGTTCTTGTCCTACTTTTTAAAGCGCTAGCTTTTAATTTGCTTCATTTCAGCAATTCAACTGAAAACCCTGTAAACAGCTGCAGCACTAGAGTGGAGAAAAATGAACTCTTGAACTAGTCTTCCCGCTTGCCTATCACAGCACTGCTCTTAGGTCTACAGTTCCATGAGAAGTTTCTTCGGCACCAATACCAGCTTGGTAATCCCTTACCTCTTCTTCGACTTCTTCCCATATCTGTTTTGCAGGAAATCCTATTTGTTAGATGCTCCTCAGCATCAAGGGGTTAGTCTCACTCTGTGAGATCACCTAAGACAGATAAACAGTGATCAGCTTTTTCTGCTGTTTTCTAACTGCCAGTACATTGACTGGCCTGGCTCACAGACAGTTGAGACAAGTACCAGATATCAGCTGCTTGTGTCAGTGAAAGAAATCTTCACTGTTCAGTCACAGCAAACTATCAGACTGGCCCCCAATGCTCACAAATGCTTGCATTCGTCCATCTTTTGCTTTATACCTGCTATCGCAAAGTCAATTTTTATATCACTCCAAGAGTATTTCATTTACACAGAAATACTGACAAGAGTAAAAGCATTCCTTTCATGGGAGCAAAGGCATATTTTGTATTAATAAACTAAAGCTATTCACCCTAGTCAAGGCTGAAGCTCTTCTAGAAAAGTAACACCATTTTGCATATATAACTACTGCTACACTAGCAACCTCTGCATTCAATATAGCTACATTATGGAAGGATGACACTCCAAATGCATCCAAAATGATGCAGCCATGTTGGTACCACGCACAGCTTTGACAAGACCTACCCCACCAGAAGACTGAAGATCAGAGATTACCATACTGATATTTTTTTCCCCTCCACAGAACATGTATAAGAGCACTACTAGAACTGATATTTTCCTTTCAGTCTGAAAACCACAGGGGTTTTTGGCCCCATGCAGGGGAAAAGAGAAACAAATAATGGGTATTTTCTTTGAACCTTACTTCTTAACACATCACCTGCTAGAAACATGAGGCTGGAGAGAACAGGAATTTCCACACTCCAAATTACAGTTCTTTCCCACTGCTTACAATTTATTTTATTCCCCTTCACCAGATACTGCGGAAGAGAAATCCAAAAGGCACTTCAGGCCTGAGAAAGTAAGATCAAAATGTGCTTCTTACAGAGAAGCAGGAAATTATTTAGCAACCCCTTTACACATACATTCATGCTAAAACCTAACTCGGACTATACAGTTAGTTGTATTGCTTAAAAATTTTCCAGTGGTCAAATCTATTTGTATTCAACTCATTTACAAAAGAATGTTCTCATTCTGATCAAAGTCCTGAATGTTAGCATCACAGATACCACACAGGCAGATCCACTGTCACAACCTTCAAAAGAATTCCCAGCTTTGGTACACCTACCTCTACCCCAAGAAGCTACCAATAAATGCAAGCTGGCTAATTCAAGTAATTTCATAATTCAGCTATGTCCAGACACATCTTAAAAGTCATGTGTCAGAACAAATAAATTAATTACAGCTATTAAAGAAAGTTTAACTATTTTTTAGGACTGGCACAGTTTAAAACATCTGACGAACTAACAGGTATAATAAAGATAACACATACTTCGCTGAATGTCTTTGCCTAATCCACTATATGCATCTTGGTAAACAAACTACTATTCATGGGACTACAAACTCTTCTGGGTCTGTCTTGATTTAATAAATATTTATACAGTGCTCTGCATGTAAGTAAAATATACTAATCTGGTATTGGCAATTTTTCCAGCATGACAGTTCAAAACAGTGCGAGACACATACACAAAATATTCCCATTTATTAAAGATCAATATTTTTTTAAAAGGGAACAAGGTACCAAAATTTTTAACTTGAATCAGCTTCACAAGCTGAGATGAAACATACTACTTTTTACTTATCAACCTAAAATGCCATTTTAAGCACACCTTTGCTGAGTGCCTGGAGATTCCCTGTTCCCAGGCTTAAGCCTGTTAGATCAAAGAAGGACCTCTAGGAAAGATAACCTACCATTCCCTTTACAAAAAAAAAAAAAAAGTTTGTTAAACAAATGTAAAGTAGCAGTCTGAACCAGTTGAATTAAATGAAAGAAATCCAAGCACACAACTTATGA
This sequence comes from Chaetura pelagica, assembly GCF_000747805.2. NCBI lineage: Eukaryota > Metazoa > Chordata > Aves > Apodiformes > Apodidae > Chaetura > Chaetura pelagica. The sequence continues at coordinate 2,255,630 of NW_009953649.1, forward strand.
CACTTGTTTTTTCTCTCATTCTCTCAAGGAAGCCTAAATGGAGCAAGGGCAAACAGCAGGAGAAATAAATTACAAGTGCCAAACTGGTCTCTTAAGAAGGAAGAAGTTTCCAAGGAGAAAGAACAAAAAAGAATGCCAAAAAGAAGCATAAACACAAGGGCACTTACGTTTCATTTGTAAAGAATAGATAATACATTGCCTAGGCAAAGGAAAGCACAAGTACAAGAGTGAAGAAAGGGTATGAATGAACAGACCTCCTCTTTTCAAGGTCACCTACATATATTAAAGGATGCCAGTAAAAAGGTGGTTAGAGGAGACAAATTCCACATGGGGTACATTCTTAAAGAGCCAAGAAAAAATAAACAGAAAAAAATACAAGTGCTGTAAAAAGACAGGAGAGTACTGTAAAAAGAGATACATAGCACAGCATGGAGACAGGAGGTGGAGACTCTCTGAAAGGTTTAAATGTGACATGAATTGACAAAGGATATAATTACATGCCAAACTGTACAACTTCATTTTTGAAGCGTGTGTTTTGGCCCCCCTTCCCTTATGTAGGTGTAAGCGTTCATAATTTTTTTCCACCTGAGGAAATCAGAAGACTCTTCTGCATTTCTAACCTTCAGTATAAAGTAAAAATCAATTACCTCCCCCCTGCTCTAAACAGTTTCAGTAAAACAGATTATTTATCTGGATGCACATATTAGTCACAACTTCAGAGGCAACACATCAGTAACAAGTACTAATGTCTCACGGGGTGGTCAGATTCTGGTACTTACTGCATTTTTTTTCCCCATTTAGCTTACCCTTCTGAAAAAGTAATTCAGAGAACATATTGATAAAGAGATTGATCACAAATTTGTTTGTTTTTTACACCAAAAAATGCAATTTCCTTTTCAAAATGCATTCTAAAGCCCTTAGAGCTTTGATAGCCTCTAAGATTTTTCCTAAGAATGACTCCCTAAAGTTAATTGTTTATCTTTCTACAAGTCACCTAGGACCTGATAACATCAAAAGCATCTCCTTGAACAATGAAGATATGCTGCAGCAAAAAAAATGTAAAAGTTTGCTGGTAAAGCCTATTTTATTTGTCTGCCAGTGATTTCTTTTCCATTTCTACTAGCACAATCTACAAAATAGTTAAATGCTTATTTCAAGATTCAACAAACTCCATAAAATCTTTAGTCTGTAATAAATTTGTATTAAAGGTATCAGGCTTATTAGAATTATTTAATAATAACATGGATCACCTTCACAGATAAATCTATTAGACCTGAGAGTATATTAAAAATACCATTGCATGTGACAGCTCACAGAGGCATTACTGAACGATACTATTAGTACAAGACAAACATCTAAATCACATTACCTAAAAAACCCTATAACTATATACAATGTAACAATAATTATTTTCATAACGCATTTTGTGAATAACACATTCTTAATGCAGTTTAAGAAATCCATCCCTCACGTACGTTCTTGCCCCATGCTGCTCCACGCAGGGAGTCAGACTGGGTGTTAGGGCAATTGCGTCGCATCAGACCCATACACACACATTTGCGGCACAGCAGAAGAGGCTCTGCATGGTGGAAGCAACAGTATCACCAAACATTCAATAGCGATCTCATCTTAAGAGTTTCTATCACTGTAGCCAAAAGTTGTGCCACTGTTACAACACAATCCTAGCAGTCCAGCAGTCTTCTCGGCTACCTTACATATCTCGCCCTTTTTGTTTTGTTTTCGTCAGTGTTTATCTTCTTAAGAACCTATCGTAACATTATTTTTTGTTTAGTAAAACTGGTTAGCTGCTGCTAACCTTCCTCATAAAGGCACTGCTCCAAAAATAGCAGAACTAACAAAGCCCTGTTTCCCATAGATTTGCACTCAGTTGCAGTCATGCCCTTGTTCCAAGTAGTCACATTCCACCTCTATCCCAGATGCCTATTATCTTACCTCCCTCTTCCAAGCACTAGCCACAATATACTTAACCTCTCATGTCCTCAAACTACTGACTGAAGCAAAGGGTACTGCACTTCATACCTAGTTCTCACCCCATAGACAACTGCTTGCTGGCCAACTGGCATGCTAAATGCAGGTCACTGCTAAATTCACGCAAAACTTCCCTCTGAAGAGATGATCTTAATTAATGAAGACATCGATGTTAACAAAGCTTGTTAAACATTATTAAAATGTAAAGTCTTTGAGCCCCTGCCCCTTGGCTAATTTCTTTGCTGAAACTAGCTGATGACCTCAAAATATAGAGATACAGTGTTAAAGAAAACATAATTGTTCAATATTTGTCTTCAGAAAGGCAAATTAAAGATTGTTTATACACTACACAAAAATATAAAAACAGCAACTAAATTTCTTTTTAAAAAGCCAGAGACAACAGGTGCATCTCAACACCTTATCCATGTGAGAACAAGCAATTCTGAACTCCCAAATTGCAAAAATTTCTTTTCTAGCATGTCTAATTAACTAAGGTTTCTTAAACTGCATTTACATGTTCCATTTGTCCTTTTAATAAGTATTTGTATCCTCCAACAATTTTCAAGTGCATTTTAGAGGACATGTAAAAGCCTGAGATAAAGACTTTTACAAATTTTCAGAAAACTGGCAACTTTGTAGAAAAAAAATCTCAAATTCATGCTTTCAATGAGGGAAAAGGCAGGTGGAACTCTACCCTCTCCACTGGCACCCCCAGCAGACCAGCCAGCATGCACACAGCACCACGCTTTATTCATTCTGGAACAAACTTTAGATATTTAGCATCTACATGTTTATCTAACTTAAGAAAATCTAAGTAGTGAGCATATATAGTGGCTTTGTCCTCTTTATGGTAAATTTTAGCAAGCCTGACTAATAGGTGAACAGTTTTGGTTGGTTTTTTTTGTTTGAATTTATTTTTTAAAAACTTGTATATGCAACCTGCAGAAATACATGTTTTCACTCTATCACTGTGCGTTCTGAAATTAATGCTTTTCTAAGCATCAAAGAGAGCACAAGTTTTATATCTGTTCTGAAACACATTTTTTAATAATGGAAAAATTAAATTCTGCTCATAGTACAACCAATATCTGAATGAGTTTTAAACCACTCATTAAAGACAGGGAAATTCGACCTTCATCTGTGTCCAGAATAGGAGTGAGCTATACGTTTTCCATATTGCTACAAAAACTTAAAATGCATAGCATTTTTTTAAGAAAATAATGCATATTTTAAATAAAATAATTTTTTTCTGCAAAATCACGTGGCCAGATACTATCTTAAACAACGTTTATTTAGGACATTACCATACGTTATGCTTAACTTCTTGCCAGCAAAAAAATCTAACACATTCTAAAAATATTAACTGTTTAACTACATCTTAACTGCACCTACAGCAACAAGAACATCCTGAATTACACCATTCATTCAACAGACATGGATGTTCCCAGAATATCCACATATCACATACAAACAACACAGATCTTTCAACTGTATGTCAAGCTATTTCACCTGGTTTCACTAGAACCTAGTTACTACAAATTAAAAACCATCGAAACCCAAAGATGGTGTAACACAAAGGTAGAAAGAACTCAGTAAACACCTGTTCACTGTTTGGCATACTTTCTTGCATGAAAGCTGAGCTTTCTGATCAGTTAAATAAAAAGCAACTTCTAATTTTACTATAATTAGGATAAAAGTCTACAAAATCTTTTGTCAGGGAAAGGATTAATATTAATGTCAGTGATTATTTTTTTTGTAAGTAGTCTCAAGAGAGTGTGAAACTGTAACAACTATTATACTGAAAACTCTGACTAAAACCAAAAGTTTATTAAAAATATTATTAAACTGTGAATCTGACAGCCTTCTTGCTCTCAGAGTTGCATTTAAATGTGTAATCTAATCCAAATCAATTTCCAAAGCGGAATTCAAGATGTTTTAGAACATCCACCAGTACTTCTGTTAGAAAGAAAAAAAGAAAAAAAGTGTATACTTGCCAGGTTGTGATAACCTACTATGCAAAGAAAAAAACACAAAACTTCAATCACCATATATATTAATAGGAAAAAAGTGAACTTTCCTTTCGATCATTTAAATATGTGAGTTTTGAGTATAGCTTTAAAAAAATCCAGTTCTGAATCACTGGAATTTTTGTTCTATTTCCTGTAAAAGCACCAACAGCAACATCATTCAGCATTCCTCTTGCAGCAGTTCAGAAAAGATCAGACCAATCCCTCAGTCCTAAATTCACAGGCATCTCATAAACTTGAATACACATCTGACCAACTTATTTCTTCCAGTGTTTCCAACCATGGAGATGATAGGGAGGCAACAGTTATGTAAGGATGAAGAGCAATCTAGTTTTGTTTCAAAGTATACTCTCATATGAAATAGTTTGCCAAAAGCTCTTAATTCTTCCTAGAAAAAAAAAAAAAGAATATATATGTTTGCTGAGAATAATCTCTTCAACAGATGACAGGTTTAATTCTACAAGGCTTGAAAATCACACCAGTTATCTAGAAAGTCAAAGACCATTACAGAACATAGGACCTCAAGCCTTCATAGCAATGTCATGGTGAGAAAAAACACTATTTATTTTTTTTTCCATTCTACCACTGCTGGAAAAGAGAAGTTTTTAATAGGACATTGTCATAAGAAGAATGCCCATTTTCAATAATTCTGTTTTTACAAGTACCTCAATCTAATTTAAAGGAAGAAAGAAGAAGCCTTTGACTTCATGTTTAGAAGGGAAATGGCTTACTTTTCACAAAGTTACAGAATCACGAAATTGTTTGGTTTTTTTTTAGAAAAGGCCTTTAAGATAATCAAGTCTCACTCTCAGATCCACCACTGAACCATGTCTCTAAGCACGACAACTACGCATCTTTTAAAATACCTACGGGGATGGTGACTCCACCATGTCCCTGAGCAGGCTGCTCTAGTGCCTGAAAACCCTTTCAATAATTTTTTCCCAATATCCAATCTAAACCTCCCCTGGCACAACCTGAAGCCATTTCCTCTTGCTTTACATTTGTTTACTTGGGAGAAGAGACCAACACCCACCTGGCTATGACCTCTTTTCAGGTAGTTGTGGAGAGTAGTAAGGTATCCCCACAGCCTCCTTTTCTCCAAACTAAACCACCCCAGTTCCCTCAGAGCTGCTCCTCATAAGACTCATGCTCTAGACCCTTCATCAGCTTCATTGCCCTTCTCTGGACATGCTCCAGCACCTCAACGTCCTTCTTGTAGTGTGGAGCCCAAAACTGAACACAGTATTCAAGGTGCAGCCTCAGCAGTGCCAAGTACAGGTGGACAATGCCTTCCCTAGACCTGTTGGCCATACAAAGTCTTTGAAAGCTGGTCTAAGCAAAGATAGAGGATTGCTTAGCCAGAAGACTGCACTGCCCCAATAAGTACTGACAGACAATGCTTTATCAGACATCTTAAACTAAACTGGGATGAGCCAAACTGAGTATCTCCTCCAATAGCCTTCCTCCCCTCTTCCCTTTTGCAGGCCCCCCTGTGAAGCAACATGAGAAAAAACACCCAGATTTTCTCAGTTTTTAGAAGAAATGGAGAGTCAGCTCAGCATCCATTCTGCCACAGCACCAGCCAAGGTACTACTTACAGATGAGCATCCACAAGTTTAACCTTATGTCCTAGTTTGAGCCAGGATGAAGTCAATTTTCTTTTCGATTTTTTTTTTCCTTCAGTGAGTGACAGCTTCATTTAACTTGAAGGGCAGAATTTACTGAAGCTGATTATGTGTGTCTGCTAATTTGTCAGTGGAACTGCCAAAAGCAGGTATCAGAATTCTGGTATTTGACAAAACCTAATCACAATAATACAGACAAGAACAAATAGTTGAAATATTAATATGAAATGCAAATGCTTGGTTATCTAGTATATAATTAGCCAAGCTAAAAATTATTCCCAATTTCAGCAAATCATGGCCAATCATTAATATAGTGCTATTATCATAGAGTCAGTAGCCCTCCTTACTGTAGTGCATGCAAAGTACTATTTTGGTGGATAAAGTTATGATACAAAACAATATAAACAGTGTAAGAGAACGACTCTGTATATAAAATGTCTTTTAACCACCTATGTAAGTCAGAGTACTGAAAATTATGTGTGACATCGTTTTCACCATTCTACAGTTAAACTTCAGAAACAGCTTTTTTCAGTCTATATCAAATATTCTAAGCTTATAATGACTAGCGAAGCGCACCAGAAACCACTCCTTGCTAGTAAGTATTCCTTCTGAATTCCTTTTTTAAGTACGTACTTACTATCACTAATACAGAAACACCTATAGGTATCGTAAACAAACCAGGCTCTGCAGAGCTACCAGGTAAAGTATTAAGAATACTAGGTCCCTGCAATGAAGCATTCAGACTTTTAACTCAAGCCTTTCAATGAATGAGACCAAGTACTACACACCTCCGCATAGCATTCCCAGGACAGATGAGACAGAAAAAGAGAAGAAGAAAAAAGAAACTGTACGCATCTCCTCTCTTCAAAATCCCTCTTATCAGAACCACGTCAAGAATTTCTACTCAACAATTAAACTGACTTGAATAATGGAAACTAACGTCCCAGATAGACTATATATGGCATGGAGCCCCGGCAGCCCCTACAAAGCCACCAAATCGCACCTCCGACACTCATCTCCAAATGGCGGAGTCTCGCCCGACGCGCTCACACCTGTCACCTGCTGGGCGCCAGGCCAGCCCCCCGCTCCCTCCCCCAGCACGGCGAGCCCGCTGGCAGCCCCG
>NW_009953649.1:2263529-2287136 GCF_000747805.2 Chaetura pelagica
GGGGCGTCTGCCGGAGGGAACGGGGCTGGGAGAAGCGGAGTTAGCGAGGAAAAAAACCACAAACCGCCGCTGTATCCGAAGCGGTTGTTCGGAGAGGGCACCGCCAGGCAATTCCTGCCAGGTGCTCTCTGTACGTCTCCTTAGAGCTCCATCCTCCCTCCGAGCGAGCAGCTCGGCCCGGTTTATCTGCCCGTCCCTCCCTGCCCGGGCAGCCCCAGCGCTGCGGGAGCCATCCCTGCCCCGGGCGGCGGTCCCGGGGTGCCCGGGCAGCCCCGGGGCGGGGGACGCAGCGGTCACAGCACAGACCTGCTGCGGTTGGAAAGGAGCTCTAACATCACCGCGTCCAACCATCCCCGCTTCACGCCCCGCCCGCAAAGAAACCGACCCAAAAGCCAAAACCGAACACACCAAAAACGGAGCCCGGTAGAGCATCATGTCTTGAAGTGCTTCATCCGCACGGTTTTTAAATACCTGCAGGGATGGTGACTCCACCAGCTCCCCTGGCAGTCCCTGCCAGCACCTGACTGCTCTCCCCGTATTCTGCCCAACATCTGCTCTAAACCTCCCCTCGCGCAGCTCCAGGTCATCCCTCTTGCCTTATCGTTATTTACTTGAGAGAACAGGCCAACACCCACCTACCTACTACCTCCTTTCAGGTAGTTGTGGAGAGCAATTCGGTCTCCCCTCCAAACTAAACGAATCCCAACGTGCAGACTAATGATGTGCAGGCTTCAAAATGGGGTCAGATTCCTCCTACAGGAGACAGGCATCCTCCATTTCACGAGAGGTTCAAGTGAGCCTTAGTATTTCCATAATTCAGGAAGTTTAATCTTAAATGAAAAGACAACTTTAAGATGAGTTTGTAAAATCATCCAGTAAATCAGTCGTTTTTTGGGACTCTGGTACCTTGCACTGTTTTTTCTCACTCTCCTGTGTTTCCTTTCTGCCTCCATCTCTTGGATCCTTCTTCCTCCTTGAAGTGAGCAGGTGCTGCCTGTGCTGTCTAATAGTGGACAACCTATTAATCTGTTCTTGGGTAATCCTACTCTGCAAAATACAGTCAGAAAAATAATTTTAAAGTAGTCTCTATCGCCTGTAGCAGAAGGAAAACTGCCTGAAACCCTGCAACATAGAATGGAGCTTGGTGGGGAAAGGGATGTGGTGGAGCTTTCAGATGTCCCTACATAGCAGTGGTGCTGAGAAGAAATGAGTAGAGGGATTTTTCTTCCCCACCTGAACTCTCAAAGCGACCAGTGGTTTCCAGCGTGCTCCGGTCTATGGATGGAACTACAAAACTGCCAGCCTGTCATAATCTCAAACTTTAAAAGCTGCACTCACCATTGCAATGGTGTGATAAGAGACAACCTATATTTGCCTCACACCAGCTGTCAAACCAGCCAATTCAAAACTGTGAGATAAAATGTGAGAAAAAATTAAAACTAATTAAAAAGTGATATGCACTAGGCAGGAACGAAATTATTTGTGAAAATTTAGGCTGAGTGTTCTATCACAAGAAATAAAGCTGACTTTGCCATTGCAACAATGTGTATTTTCGGAAGTGATTGAAAAAGAATTCACAAATGAAAAAAAACCCCAAACCTCTCAATATCATTTAGTTCAAATTGTCAAACAGAGAGAATCCCAAGGTAAGCAACTGCAGAGACTCACTTGGCGCAGGCAGGACAGAGAGAAGACAACACTGGCAAGTCTAACAGTTAGTAGTTATGTCAGGGGAAAAAAAAAAATAGAGAAAAAGGAAGGCAGGTATTTTTCCCTCATGCAATGCGATGGTGTTTACACATTCCAGTAAGAATCCATTGTCTTCATAAGCTACAACAGAAGTCTGCAGGTCTTTTGTACCTCAGAAGCAGGGTGCATGAAATGTTTGTCACTCAGCCTGTATTGAGTCAAGACTGTAACAGGGCTGAGAATCTGCTGAAGTTTGTTTGTTTATTGTAAGCAAAACAGTATTTCCCCAAACCCAGCCAGGCATTAATATAGTGCCTTATAGAAAGGGGCAATGGGGCACCTAGAAAGCAGGTGCAATGGAAAGATCAGAGCACAGAGAGCTGTACTGGGGTCGCTCCTCTGAAATGGGTCAGGAACATCAATCAAACCTTTCTCTCTTGCGACAACTCACAATCTGCCCAGTCATCCACTCAAACACTGAACTGGTGTTCAACTCTTCCAGGCCAAATGTTTCAAACTTTGCTAAGCCATACCTGACCTTTCAGGCAGATAGGACAGTATAGTCACAGCACTACGTTCTGTGCAGTAGAAACAGAGTTTATTTTGCTAAGTTTAATACCAACTTAAATATTTTACCCTTTTGCCTACAGTTGCTAAAACAGGGATTTACCACAGGAAAGTGAAAGACCATCCCTCACTGCTCCATCAGCAGTATTTACTGCAATGCTTAAGAACTGAAACCACGTGAGTGAGCTACACAGTCCTCTCTCCTCCCTCTCTCAGACTCTCCACATTTCAAGCCTGTTGCTAAAATTGCTCTTATCACCTGTATTGTGGCCTATTTTGAATAATTTTTTAACGGCTTTCCAGAGCAATGTATTTAGGAACATAATTCTGTGTACTGAGGTTCAGAAAAGAACTGTTTTCCTTTGTATCTGTAACAAGAACCAGGACAAGCTAGCTAATGTTAAAATCTGGGTGTAACTCTTAGCTGTGGTGCAAATCAGGGCTCCAGTCACCAATGAGGCACAGGGAGTTGCCTGCCCAGCAGTCCTCCTGATTCAGATCCTTGCTTCTTTCCCTGCAGATTTTAAATGTTACCCATATTTTTGGCCATGCAAAGTCTGAGTTCATGTTTTTAAAACCTTCATCAGACCGTTTCTGTTCTTCACTGCTAGAAAGTGAAATTATAAATAGGATTGGGGAATTATTCTAAACATATTGTACAGGAAAACCATTTCTGCAAAGTACAGTTAATTTTGTCAGCTTGGTGCTGACATTTCTGATGCTGAAATTTCCTGACAATGCTTTTAGAAAAGAGAACAAGTCCAGTTAAACCAATCCACAACTGGCATAATTATTTCTGAAACTGAGTTTGGAGTTAGTTTTCTGCAGTGGAAAAAGGTCACATTGGCAGCTTTAAAAACACCCTTGAACATTCACCTGGCAATTTCTTTTTCATTCTTCTAGACAGAAGGTCTGTCGGTCTTCAGGTTGACAAAAGCAGAGGTAGCATTCACTGGCCAAAGGACAGTCCTTGGAAGCTGTTAGTCTGAGGTTACATCCACAGCACCTCCTATAAAAATAATTATTTAGAATTTACATTAATAAGGTGACAAGGATATACAGAAATTCGCCTTATTTCACAAGATCTGCTCAGTGTACTTTCCCTAGAAGTTATCAGCTGTGCACTGCAGTACAGTAATTTGACCAGCTTGGTGTAGAGAAGTGGATAATGCTGGATTTGGAAGTAAATGAAACTGCCAAGCCTCAGCATGAAGCCAAAGCTGTGACATGCAGCATAGCTTTGCTCAAGTGAAGGTTCTCAGCACTTGTCTCCCCCACCCCACTAGGAGTGTTTATACTATGTAATAGCTTTAAAAAATCCCTTTTTGTTTTCAGAGTAGGAGTAGTCCAGCTATTGATGTTTATTTGGAGGAGTGTGTTGGAAACTGTAGTGTAGATACTGTAGTTTACTATCTTTTCTGTCTGTTTTAAATGCCAGTGTAATTCTAAGTCTGGTTTAAAAAACAAACTGAACCCAAAACACTCTTCTTTAATCAGAAACATCAGCTCCAGGAACTCAGAATTTATGAACAAACCTAAAATAACAAACAAGTGTAATCATTCAAGTAGAAGAAAATATTTTGGTAAAGAAACGGGTTTCAGGTCAAACTATTCAAAGACTGTAGTGAACTCCAGTTGCTTAGATGGGACGCGTGTGCAGTTGCTGAAAGCTGTTGTGCCCTGATGTTTTTCTTTTCAATCCACAGTACACAAGGAGCTCTGCTATCACTGTTGAGACTCCCCTGGTTTTCCAGGTTGCTCCCTTCCTTTCTTCAAGATAGCACCAGCTTTTTTACTTTCTAACAGCTCATCTGTTTCAGAGTTGAGAGCAAACACGACGTTTGAGATAAGGATATGATTAAGAGGTGCCTTAGTGGTTCATGAGTTCTAGCAGCCTTGCAAGATTTGGATAAGGCCTTTGCGTAAGGGAAATCCATCAAGAGAGACAGCCTACCCTGGCATTTCCATTTTAAAAGCATAGTGAGCTGTTTTTTGAAGAGGAGCTTTATTGTAGGCTATGTATTAATCTGACATACTGAAATAGTATGTTTTTGGAGACTTGGCAAGACTTTTTTTTTTTTTTTACAATAACCTAAAAAAAACATTTGTTTATATTGATAATGAGTATCTTAGAAGAATGTTTACACTTGAAGGAACATACCTTAGCCTAGACAAATAACTTCTGAAGTTTTTTTAAATAATTGTTTGAAAACTGGGGAAGACTGCTATATTAAATTAAACTTCTGACTAAGTCAAAAAAGGTGCATTGGTGGTAGCATCAACAATTTACAAATCTTTCAGTTCCCTAAATAAGAGATTTTAAGATGTATGAATGAAAGCTCTAGATGTACAGTTGAGTCAATACCTACTAAGGAGACAAATTTAGTATTATTAGATGCTACCATGTGCCTCTTTTATGAAAATGTTTTTTGATAACTCAGTGACATAAAACATAGAAAGCGAAGACCACTTGAGGCTCCAAGATAGTTCAGAAAAATACTGGTTATTTTTTTTCCCCAGTCCTCTGTTTCCTATGCTTTCTGGGAAATTGAGTAGACAGCAATTATAAAAATAAATATCTGCTTTTCTTGAGATGTATATAATTTTGGCACATAGTTACTACATGTCTTTAGGGTCTTGATTCAGCAAAATACCTAGCCTCTTCCTAAAGCCCATCTTCATCCAGGGTTACTTTCAACTACTCGCATAATCCTTACACTGTGTTGAAACTTGAAGCAAAAAAGTGGGCTTAAGTGTTTTTCTGGACAGGTATAACGCTGATTTGAGACATGGAACCTACCTTGAAGTCCAAACAAATTACTTTTGTGTTCCAGATTCAAATCAGGAATGTTTTCATAAGCCTTGCAGAACATCTGACAGCTTTTTCATTTTCCAGCTATTGATTTTAACCTCTTTTGTCTCACAGGCTTCAGCCAAATCCCTTTCCTTTACACACTTTGTAAATGTGAGAGTGAGTGCAAACTGCAAAATACTGAATATTATTAGATATGTTAACACACAAGGTGCAATAATTATATTGTGTTTAAATTCCCCAAAATCTGGAGGAGGTTATGTGTAGGTGACTAGTATATTTTTAAATATAACCCAAAACACTCTCTAAGCCTAAATGATTTGTGGTATTAGATTTCTCCTTCATCTTCTGGCTTTCTGCCCCACTGCTGTAATTGCCTTACCTCCTCACCCAATAATACCATAATAAAACTTTCTGAACAAATCCTGTGCCTGCTATTAAGTAAAATAAAGCTTAGTACAGATTCTCTGCATTCTTTCTTCTCTTCAGTTGTGGTGCTTGACAGCTTGCATGGTACTAGTGAAACACACTAAGCCTTTAAGTCCACCTCATATTAAAAAAAAAAAAAGAGAGAGAGAAAAGTAGTAACTCGGAGCTTTCTGATACTGGTAAATATTCTAGAAACAGTTGATTTTGTGAAGAGTGGTATCAGATTCTCCGTTTCTTCAGACAACTGAGCAATCTAACAAAAGAGAATCAGTCCTGTAAGTTTATATATACACTGTACTATGTTGGTTTTTTTAACTCCTGGATCTCATGCAAGCCCTTGTAAGTAGAAGGCAGCTCAGTTTCCTGGTCCGCTCTGTGCTGGGTGTGTCTGAGATTGCCAGTAGGAGGGGAAAATGACAGGGATACATTTCAGTAGGTATACAGCTATCCTCTAGCTACTGGGTCAAAATCACCATGTCCTACCTGTGTGACTCTCCAATTCCAAGCTGAGCTATGGTTCAGTCATCATTTCTCAAGCTTGTACTTTTCTTCCGTGGGAAAAGATGCTTATATGTACCCACAGTTAAAAAATGTTTTAGTATCACAGAGCAAAATGTCAAGAAATATTTGAACTTCTAACTCATCAGCTCACTAGCATTAAGAAAGGTCATTCTGTTGCCAAGCTAAAATGCTCAATACAACTAGGAAAACCAACACAGAAACCAATAGAGGTCATTAATGAAAATACTCAGCTAGTATCTCAGCTGTTTTCAGCTATACAATGTCACATAGAGGTGGAAGAAGTTGTGGGAAGTTTGTTAGGAGTTCCATAAAATACATATTCAAAGGAAGGCGTTAATGTCCAAGCATTTTAAATTTTACCTGCTGGTATATTTTTCTTCTCAAGATCTGATAGGTAATGAAATAGCTTAAAAACTGACAAAAGTCAGTCACCCACCTTCCATTAGGAGGGTGCTCATTCTACAAAATACACACAATCCTCAAGAACGTAACCCAGAAACTGTAACCCCAGCTAAGCCAAGTGTGAACTTGTGCTTAAATTGGGCATAGGAACAGTTCTGTTGGCTTTACTTGTATGCTGAAAATTAAGCATATGCTTTAACACTGCACTGGATTAGGGCCCATGTCAGCAAAATAAATTTCTTGGGAAGAAGTAATAAAAACATAGCTTGCAGTGAGAGACAGCAGAGCCATTCACAGCTACAAAAGCTTTAAAACACTAGCTGGTATTTATATATTTAAAGAAGAAATCAGGCGTTAAGCAAAACATTTATTTTAGATAGCTATCTAATTAGTCTGCTACACAAGCACCTTCATTTTTCTTGATTTGATGATAAACATTTTTTGTGTCCTTGCATCCCTGAAAGCAAATTAAACTACACAGCAAGGAAAAGAATGTTTTGCAAGCACAAGCTTCAAAAGCAACTTTCCCACTGTTTAGTAACAGCCTGGCTGTTCCAGAGATACCATTGCACTCCCTGGAGAAGGGGACAGATGGGAGGCCAAGCTTTTCAAACACTGGGTTTTGTTACACACATGCACCTGAATTTGCTCATTCAAATGATTTATGCAACAAATAAATAATATAATTGAATATATACAATAAATGGCAGCTCACTAATTTTCTCGTATGCATTGTGCACTGATGTGAGTTTATTTCTAAATATTTGGTATTGTATGTCTAGCCTTTAAAGGGAACTTACATCATTTGCACAACCAGAATGGATATATTTCTACTAGACTGCGTCTAAGTTAATTATTTTTTTCCCAGCAAAAACTTTCTGTTGCTAACAACAGTGCAGCAAAGTATGTATTCTAGTGTAGATACAGCTCCTTTGGCATTTTAGGAGCAGTTCTACATGGCCTTATTCAGGAACCAAGTATACCAAGTATACCAGTGGTCACAGCAGCTTACTCTGCAACAGCACTTTTGGCTCTTCCCAGTAGCCGTGGAGCTGTATCAATGGGCAATCCTCTCACTAAACTCCCTACACAGAAAATGGGAGAATCTCTTTCACAGTAACAGCTGCATTTATTCCTTTAGCATTACTTCCCACCTGACTCACGAGACAATGCATGTGCATTGTATTTTCTGCATTTTCAAAAGGAAAATCCTTCATTCAGAAGACATAATAACTTGTTTTCCAGTTGCCTTTTTCTCCCATTTTTAGTAGCCCTCTCCTTGTAGCCAATTCTCTGAAGTGGACAAGGTTGCTGAGAACATAGTCTGCAGATGTTTGTGTTCATCCTTCGTGGCCAGCCACAGCCTCTGAGCCCATTGGACAGTTTCAGATAGACACATTTGTAATTCTCAACTTTTTCAGAAAAATAAAAGCTTGGTGTGCAAATAGACACAGTAGTCTCCTTTCAAAGGAGATTCTAGCCAAATAAGAAAAGATGAGGCTTCCCTCACCCTTACAACATGTGAGAGAATCCACTGGGAACTCCAGCCTTGAGACACAGGCCTATGTCTCAAAAAACAAACCAGGTTACATGACTCCTTTGTTACGAAAAAAACAAACAAACCAGGTTACATGACTCCTTTGTTACCAAATTCCTGATTTCACTGGGATTCAAAGCTCAGGATCCTCAGTCCTCTTATTTGCACAGACCGCTGCTCCATGAAGACCAGCTCAAGGTCCTATGCCCTACAGTACAAAAAAAAAAAAGAATGGTAAACTTATTGACTGCATAAGAATTACAAGATCATAGATGAGAAGAAAAATGGCTCCAAGAGAATATTGTGTCTGGTTAGCCTTATGGACAGTTGAGAGACTCTAATTAGCAGGTTTTGTAAAAAAAAAAACAATAATAATCCACTCTTCTTCCTACCTCTTATGTCAGAGATTGCCTTTTCTTCAAAATTCACTCCTTTTCAACACTTCTGAGGATATGTTTCGAGTTCTGCAGTGTTGCCTACAGATACTATTAGTCAAGTTAAAATGCTTAATTCTTTTAAAAATGCCACATTTGTAGTAAACCACTGCGATTCCTGTTCAGCTGGAAATAAGGATTGTGGAAGTCATAGTGCATACCAGTCAAGTCTCATTCCCACTGTATGTCTCTCATCTTCTACTGATGGGTAGGAGACCTGAGCACAAATTAAAATTGTGATTTGCTGCATGCGTGTAGGTTTTGTGTTTCAACGGTGCTGCAAAGAAGCATCAGCACTGAACTGCACATTGACCAGAAGAGTGGGAGAAAGGAAAGTTTGATTTGTTGGCAACAGAAGCAAGGTTGGAGCTAAGTCAAGCTGGCCAGCTAAGCCAATATGTGCTAACCTGTATGCAGAAATCAGCCCGGTGTTGCAGGCTAAGATACGAGATGGCCAGAATGACAGGTTAGATTCACCAGCAGTTTCCTCAGTGCTGTGTTTTTAAATAGCTGTATTAATGGAGCCGTAAAAACTCCCACCAGGTTGAGGTGTCCAGTTGGAGAGCTTTCCTAATGTACTACATATTTTACAGCTTAATCATCAGCCATTCTCCAGGTAAAACTCCTACCTGTTTTAGTTAATCTTTATCAGAATCAATCCCATTACAGGGTAACAGGCTGCAGTTAAGGTAAAAATTTAAAAACAAGGTTCTAATAACAGAAAATACATTCTGAAGTAATCTCCCAACAGAACTGGGGAGTGAAAACCAGTTTCAAAATGGAATAAAAATGTATTATTGGAGCCTCATAGAACTATGTTCAATGAACCATAGAGATCTCGTTCAGTTCAATTTCCTAGCTACCAAAATCCAATATCAGCTGGTCATCTGAAATTTGTACACCCATTAAACTGTTATTGATTAAAATAATTGTCACTGAGTATTTATTTTTTTTAGCAAGAGTATCACCCTTAGAAAAACAGAAGATTAAAAGCAGCATGAGTAATTTTTTTTTTTTTTATAATAAGCCACTTATCAGCCTGCTTGTAAATACCTGGTGCCCAACAGCATAAACAGTCTTTGATTTTAATTTGGAGAGTTTCAGTTTTGTTTTTAAGGATAATATTTCTATCCAGAAATCTTGCTACAGTACTATGCACAAATTTTTGTTCCAAATAATGCCTGTCTGCAAAGGCAATGCATATATTAAATTACAAAAGCACCTGTGCATTCCCAAGGCTATTAATATTAAAGTAGTAAGTGTGTTTCAAGTATGAGTAGTTCTCATAGGAACTTTGGGGTTGCAAATCAGTACTTTAAAATCGAAACTAGCTACTACCCATCAGCTTCTATAGGAGAGAAAAAAATCCAAAACAACATAGAAAAAAGGAACCAGAGGAGTTAAGTTTTGTCTATTATTTCTAGTATAGTTATCCTAACACTGAAAAAACAAAAGAAGATCACAATGGAAAAAAAACAGATGTGGAAAACAATGAAGACATGATGTTAAGCTGCTACATCTGAGACTCACAAGGTACTGGTATAAAGAGCACACTGCACAAGAGGGGGCCAGAGGTGATTTTTTAAGCGTTTAAGTCAAGATGTCGTACATAACAAGACTTCTTTTGGTTGTTAATCTGTGATAAGTAATTAATTGATTCTATCCAACTTTTAGTTTAAGAATGTAGAACCCATTTATTTTTAGTCCAGTTCAATCTGCTTTCATCTACAGCTTTTATTTCTCATACCTGTAGCATAAATAAATTTGTAGTTGGCAGCTCACAT
This sequence comes from Chaetura pelagica, assembly GCF_000747805.2. Lineage (NCBI taxonomy): Eukaryota > Metazoa > Chordata > Aves > Apodiformes > Apodidae > Chaetura > Chaetura pelagica. The sequence continues at coordinate 2,273,706 of NW_009953649.1, forward strand.
AAAGCAGCTTCAAAAAAGGAACGACATAGCCCAAGTGACTGGGCCATATAACTACAGATGCTGTTTCTTTTAGAGGTATGATGAGTTGTAGGGGAAAATTATATATCTGTAGTCACTCTGAAGCAACGTAGAGATGAAAAAACAGTACCTGATATCATTTCAGAATGGAACCAAATAGAAATGTCGTAAAAGGGAGGGGAAGAAGTTGCAGCACAGTGTGTAATTTTCTGCTGAAATGAAAGGACACGCTGTAGTAGATGGTGCAATAACATAATAGTGTACATCAAACACAATGCATTTTTGCAATGAAGGAGTTGGCTTGTAGATAGTACATCTACATTTCCTGTAAGGTGTTTCACATTGCAATTGCCTCACTAAAATGAAGACATTTTTCATGGATATCTTGGGGCAAGCATTGCCTCTGTTTTTTGGTGTTGATTTGTAACAATTCCTAGAAATTGCTCTAACTACCTTATAATAGAGAAACAATAATAAGTGTATAAGGTTGCAACAGCAATAATTTGCTACAACTTTTAAGAAAAAATGTGTGTATTACTTTGGGAAGTACTCTTAGCAGTATTGTAGTGGTACCATTTTGAGGCACTGAAATTAGGCTGAAAATAGCTATTGAAATACAGGAGAGTTGCAGTATTCATACCAGTTTACTTCTGCTTGAGATAATTCAGTGCCCTGTCTTTAAATATGCAGATCAGATAATGAGAGTGTCCAAATGTACACTTAAATCATTTAGCTGAGCACAGCTCCCGTGTCACTGTAATGCAGATAGTGGTGATAAGTGCTGTTCTGGTTCCCTGGCCAAGCATTAAGTTAATACAGCTTTTTGTCTTTTTACTTAAGGAAAAGATTTGTAGCTAAAAAGAACTTGTTCAACAAATCGGTTATGTACTTTATGAGGCCTCATTATTTATTTTTGGTACAAATTATAAACATTTTAAACTCCACAAAGCCTGTAGTGCTTTGAGCATTAATTCCTGGTTTAGTACTAGCTAGGAGAGCATTTCCAATGTAAATCTGAAGGCTTTTTGGTCATTTACCTTGTGGAGCTAACTAATGTTAGATTGTAGTGAGGCGCTGTGTTTGTGGCATAACCCCAGACAGTATTAAGCACAACTGTGTGGAGTGTCACCCTGGTGGCAGCGCGTGCTGTGTCAAATCACTCTGTGCAAGCAGGAACTCTTCCATCTGGCTTATAACATCCTATGCAGAATTCAAGGGAGGAACACAAGGCTGCAGGAAGTACCAGACAGTGGTTTGTGTCTCACAGCTACAGCCCCAATTGGCTCTGCAGCCCATCTTGAAATAGACCCTTATTCATCAAGATAATTTTATGAGCGGAGTTCTTTCATGTCACTGCTCAACACACAGTACCTGAACTGGGATGGCAAATTGTGCCTTAAAGACATCCTGCTGAAGAATGTGTCATCAGCAGATACTGAAAGCAGTGTGATGTGTCTTTTAATCACATTGCATAATGCAGTGAAGTTGTTTGCATGTGCTTTAAAGCAAGAACATCTTATGTTGCTAACACAGCAAAGTAGGGTAGGGGAGAAGTAATGCTGTTATCTTATTTTTATAAGAAAAGTAGAGAATAAAGAGTGAGCAAGAGGCTCCTGTCAGGAGTAGTGCCTAAAACACTGTTAATAAATAAATTTGTAGATCAGTATAATTCCCAGCACTTTAATTCTGTAGGACTTGTAAAATATTCATTTCCTGTCGCGGTGAGGAAAATAAATAAATAAATAATGTGTCATCCACCTAACTCTGAAGACATTACAAATGTCTTAATTAAAAGGCAAGCATGTAGGACAACAGAGAAACAAAAGAAGCAAACATATGTATAACAAATACATCTACATGTAGAAAAATATCTCCAAGAAGTCAAAGACCAGAAGAATTACCTGGGCAAAGGATGAGTACTTGCCCCTAGTGCAGAACAGGTTCCTTGGCATGTACTAAGGAAACCCAGGCTGAATGGAGGCACTCTAGGAGCATGGAGCCATTGGCATCTGGCAAGCATATGACACAAAACTACCTGAAAACACAGAAACCCCTTACCCCAACAACAGCAAAAGGTGGGAAATAGATAAAATGCATCAATTAATTATTTAAAAATACAGAGCAGTTCCGTTACATGAACATTTTTTTCTCTTCTGCAATACTCTCAATGTAACAGTTCTGCCTTGTGTTAGATAACATTCTATTATTAGAATTCCTTTGGTTTCCAGCATGCTTAACACAAAAGAAATAAAAATTTCTACTGATGTTTACTGGTTAATTTCTACCAGTGTACCCTCCCTTGGCAAAATTCTACAATTCTTAGATTTAAACTTATGAACAAGCAACTCTCCTTGTTGTTTGTGCTTCTGTGTTTCCTTTTAAAACTCAACAGCTACGCCTTTTTAATTGTGTGTGGTTTTTTTCTTATTCACAGCTTATTAAAAACATTTCTACCAACAGCCTGTTCTTGGTCATCATTCACATTAGTTTGTTTCATTTCTTTTTTTTTTTTTTTTTAAAGTGTATGGCAGACACGTGTTCTCACCTTCATCAAGTGATCTCTTTTCAAAACAGGAAGAACTTCTGAGTAAACAATGTCATATTAGGCTTTATAAGCAAGAGTAAAGTCAGCAAGATATGGAAAGTAATCTTGCCCTACTCGGCACTGGCTTTAGATCAGTTTTATTGAAAACAGAGAAGAGCAACAAGGAAGGATTACAAGTCAGAAAAATCCAGCCTATGAGGAGAAGATTGAAACTGTTTGATCAAGAGAAGAAAAGACTGAAGGCAGATAAAAAAACAATCTTCAAAAATGGGACAGGAGCTTTAAAAAAAGAAGTTTCAATTAGTGCAGTTTGTGGCTAGACCTTAAGTGAACCTTTCTAACAGTGAATGCAATAAAAGCATTGCAATACCTAAGAGAGTTCACACAGTTCCATCTCTGGAGATTTCTGCAAACAGGTTAAAGTATAAGCATCTGTCAGGAATGCTGTAGGGTATAGTTAATCCCACAGGGGACAGATTAAATAACTTTAGTCCCTCCCCAGATTTATTTCTATTATACACTATTCTGTTTATACAATAAAAATTTGTAATTAAGATGCAAACATTTCTGTTAGCTTATCACATTTTTTTACTATTGTGATAAACTCCTTTATCAATGTGAAACACTATCATGTTAGACACAAAAAAAAATGTTGTTCAATGCAAATAGAAAAAATACTGGCATTTTTACAAAGTTTTATGGTTCACAAAACCTGTGTCTCTCTTCTTTACCTCTTCAAGTCAAATGAAGTCACTCAAGTCACTTTATTCTGTTTATGCTATTTGGTATGAGAAATTATGATCCTGTGCATTGTCAGTAAGAAGACTGGTCCATGAGTATTCCAGCTCCTGTATTCCAATCTCTATATAAAGGATTGGAAAGGATCTCCTGGATCATCAAGTCCAGGTCCATGTGATCAAAATCAGCCCTACATTGTATAATTTATCCAGCCTAAATGTGATTACAAAGATCTATCTGAAAACATAGTTTATATTACACTGACTGGGTGCCTGTCTTGAGACTGCTCTCTGATGTTTCAAAACTTCTGAGGTTTTCAAGGTAAATTTAGTTGGGGCAGTTTATACTATTTTGCTCTTGTGCCAGCACCAATTTTTACCTTTAGTATCTCCTTTCTGCCCCCAGTGACAGGAATCCTATTCCCTCTAGTTTTTTGGTTCATTTATTCTCTTCTTTAGCTGGTCCACCTTTCCTTTTCTCCTACTGATTTTTGTCTTTGCTATGTTAACTCTTATTTTCCCTGATGTGTTTCTTTGACATCTGGATGGACTGGATCCAATGCTTTCCTTGCCAACAAGAAGGTCAGTTTGTAAATATGTGTACCTCATCAGTAGGGCATAATCTGCTCATAAAGTATATGGTGTGTTTGATCTTACTTTAAATTTTTCTCAATATCTTTTGTTTTGTTTCTTTCAATATTTACCAGCCTTGCATAGGGTTAAGATATGATCAATGGATCCAGCTGCTTACATTGTTGCCTTGCTTCCTCCTAATCGTAGGCACAGTATTTGCTATTTATGCCCTGTCCTCACTGTCTGAGACCAAGTCTCAGCTATTTATTAAAAAATCTTTACTTCTGGATTCCATTTCACCAGCTAGTTCCTCCAATATACTGATTACTCTGATGTATAATCTCTGTCCTGCTGTTTGAATGTGCATATTCAGGTCTTTCAATTTCACTGCCATCTCAGGTGTGCTCATTTTCATTTTGTGGTGTTAAACACCCTTTTTCTGAAACTGTGTATTCTGCAGTAACTTAGAGGCAATACCATTTTTCACCTACACTTTCACTGCCTTTAGTTGTTTCCATGCTCTGTCTTTCCTCAGATACTTGGTTATTGGCACTTATTTAAACCAGAGGATACCCATCAATATTTTCACCAGCTACATTTTGTGTGGTAGCCTACAGCACTCATTAGAGAGGAGGCAACCAGTATTTGGCATCCTCCTTGACCTCCTCATCCAAGTCATTCCTTCATGCAAGGGCTGCTCATCCACTCCCACCACAGGCATTTCTCATGTAGGGCCTCCCACATCCCACCTACAGCCTGGATTACTGCACTGTTCAAATTTAAAAAAACCTTCCTGGAACTAAAATGGAAGCAGGAAGAAAGAGCTTGTATCTACAACCCAGCGTCAGGGGTTTGGGCAGAGGTGACACCTGAGGTGTAGTCCCCAGGCTGTTAGTGCATTGAGCTGAGAAGTGGTGGTAGTGCACAGCACTAGCTGCCCGTTGCAGCTCTGTGCAGACTAGACACAGAGAGGTGGGTGCTCCAAGATCAAATTCACAACAAAATCACCCTGAGCAAATCCTGTGTCTCACTCACATTTCAGTGCCTACTTATGGTGCAGGAGAGAGAAACCTGCTTATGTGGTGCAAATCTGCTGGCCTTTGGATGGAGAGGCAGGTAAGGAAGTAGGCTGGGTGTTTTGCAGGCTGCATGGCTACAGTTAGGCACCTCAATTCCACTTTTAACCAAACGTAAGCACTTTGGTGCCTACAAAATTACTTCTTTATCAACAATTTGCTGATAAAACCTGAGTCCAAGAGCAATTAAGGAGAAGCTTTATGGCTGTGGACTACCTGACTTTTCTAGCCCCACCCCAAACTCACTGACCTCTGCAGCTTGCCCACCTGGAAAGGAGCAGTAACACCCCAGCAGAGTTTAAGTCACTGCTACTCAACATTGCATTAAGCTTCATCCATCTGACATGTAAAACTTCCACCTGCTCTGTCGCCCAAGTCCTGACTTGAACTAACATCTCCTGATACTACAGTGCTATATTTGCTCCCAGCAGGCTGATAATAAAATGTACAGAGGAGTGCCTGATCCAATTTATGCTACAGCTTGAGACAATAATTGCTTTACACTGTTGGTTATCATGTAGCAGCAGGATCAAGTTAAGTCTGTTGCTGTCTGGAGAAGAAGGAAACCACAAATACAGTGAGAAATCCATGTGCCATGGTGTTTTAAAATGTCAGAGAGACACTACTTTTATTTTTTTTTTATATTTTAATATATTTTTGTTAAGTATAATTTTAAGTTTTGACAATGCTGTCAGTGAGTCTTGGTACTTTGTCATCACTGTACTATTTGTAAACATCTGTTTCTCTCCATTGGCTTCTTCTTTCATCTCTGTGGTTGGCAGCCTTGTTCTTTGTTTTTCTGTCTAATGAAAATTCTAAAACTACTGGTAGAAAGCGAAGTGTTACTATGAAAAACTCAATTCCCCTGCCCCTTTCAATACATCTTTCTCTCTGTTTAAAAAGGAATACTTTACAATGTAAATTAATATTTTTTCCTTCCCCTCCCAGTTTGTTCCTAAGGCAGCAGGAGCTTTTAAAAAGCTGTCTCTCTAAACTTACCAGTGAGATAATTCTGAACTCTGTGAAAAGTTTGGGTTTGTCCACCTCCTTCACTTTTGCACAGAGACATTTTCACAAATCTCCTGTTATCAGGCAGTGCTGAGAGTGGAGCAACTGTGGAGTCTGTAAAATGCCAGCAAAGATGATTGAGTTTGCAGTGATAGAGTGCAGGAATAAACAAAACATTGTAGCATGCTTTAAATATTCAATCCATCTCTTCATTTGAGTATTTCCTTGGCCTCATCCACACAGAACAAATATAAAAAAGGCAAGCAAGTACAAAATAAGCCTCTGTATTCTAGTAAAGCACAATAAAGCAGCTCATAGGCTTTCTGCTTAAGCAGCTTTGTAGAGCTCTGGTTATCAGTGAAGATTCCAAACTTCTAAATCTGCCAAGTTTTTTTACTACTTTTATGCTCATTTACAGATCTCCAATCTCTAATTCCTTCTCCTCCCTTACCAAATGCCTTGCTGCTGCTGCACACAGAATCAGGTTTCTGGATGTTTCCTCACAAAATACAAGACAGCTGATCTTATCATCTGTAAACAACTCCATCTGTTCCAAAACAATTTGTGTCTGAAGAGAAACAAACAGAGAAAGAACTCCACTCACCTTGCTAGAAGGCAGTCACTGGCAGTACTTGCTCCCTCTCTATAATGCTCTGGGAAACCAGTTTAATGAACCAGCTGGGCATTCCCTTCCCACCATTCCCTGAGATTCTATAAGCTTTATGGTCCCCTTCTTTTCCTAGTTGTCGGTTCACATTAGAACAGGTGGTGAGAGTCCAAAGGATTTAAATGCAGTGTTGGCAGGGCAGAGATGCTCTAAAATACAGGAGAAACATTTCCAGGACTATTGTCTTGATGAAGGAGACTTTTCACATTCTTTCATTCCTGGCAGGGGTCAGTTCTAGCTGAGCTCTGTACTAGATACACTCCTGACCACAGACTAGGAGAACCACAAGAAAAGCTGACCGTGGCACTGGTGTGCTGAATTCAGCATATCTTTATGGAAACAAGGCCCTTAGATGACTAGGGACACCTAGTTGGTGAATTCAGGTTGGGGTTAGGTGGAAGCAGTGGTGGAGATACTCAGGTGCTTCAAGCCATCCTGGGGAGGTGGCAGCAGAACTTGAGGCATGTACAGAAAATTAGAAATACCTAGGGCTCCTCAGGTGTTAAAAAGCAAGGCATGTTTTGTGGAAGGCTTATTAAATTTCACTTCAGCAATATTTTAGATGTTTCTTTTTTGGATGTGGCACCGTTCCGAAGGAGCAGTAGATTTACTCAGCCTGGGATCAGCTGAAGAAAGGTGAGGTAGATGGGGATAGCATCAATCTTGCTTCTCCTGCCTCACAGTTCCTTCACTGTTGTGCATTCAGGGGGGATTTAAGGTCCACAGGTAGTGCCACAAGTGCAGCAGTCCAGTCCACAGTGGATACCCTAAACTCAGGTTTTCCAAAGAGCAACTGGATACTTCAGTTCTGACCCACAGCTAAATTAATAACCTGTAACAAATGCAAAAACCTTGCAGGTGGTTTTAAGTGTGTCCCTAGGACTTTGGTGTTACTGTTGCCATGGAGGCATCAACGTGAGTAGAACAGATTGAGATGCCTCAGGGAGGTCGGACATATTGGACACAGCAGCTCTACTTATTGCTGAGTCCTTACAAGCTTCTGGGTGTCAGTGAAAAGAATCATCATAATTTCTAGTGGCAGTAAGCCTCTCAGTCTCACAGATTTTGTCTGCTTCTAAAGTCCATCACAGTAGCTGTATTCTGATGCTGACATTTGTGTGGAAACATTCCCCTTTGCAAGAGAAACCTTCGACAGATTGTGAGACAGACTGGCTTTAAAGGCTTTATGCAGCCCCTATGTTTATATAATAAAGCACCCATTTATTACATTTTTTACTCTTAATTTGAGTGCTCAAACATGAGTTTTTAAAATTTTAGGGGCAGGGCTGGAAGCAAAGATTGAACTTCTTGATTAATCCAGTTTCTCACAAAAGGTGTTCACAGTGTAGCCAAAAATTGTCATTATAAGCAGTTAGCTCTACCTTTTCTGGGGTGCAAGTAATGAGCAGTGTGTATGTGAGGTGTAAAAATATCCAAGAAAACTTGGAAGGCAGAACTTCAGGAAAATTCAGAAGGCACCATGGAGAAAATGACACAAACTCATGTGCCTGAGTGCTGGATTTCATCTTCAGAGCTCCAGTTTATGTTACAAGGTTGGAGAATCTTCTGTTCCCAAAGTCCTTCTGCCCCAATTCTAAGGAAGCATATGAACACCTGGAAGATAGGATTAAAACAAGTAATGTGTAATGAAAGGCCAATTTATTCTGTTGGGATTAGCAAGGACTTCATAAAGAAAGATTTTATCTTGTTAGAACAAGAGTCTGTGAAATACCCCACTCTGAATGTGTGTGTCTGTAACCAAAGGCAAGAACCAGCACTTAGGAGACAGAGAGAAAAAAAAAAAAAAAAGAAAGAAACAGTATGAGAAAAGGAATTAAAAAGAGTGTTTCCTTTCAATTTCTAAAGGCACAATGAAACTAAATACTTTGCATGAGCTACCCCATCAATAGCTTAAAAAGATTAGTAGAGGGGCATTCTTTTTGTGCACATGACCTTTTCAGCAGCATGGCATATAAAATAAATAAAAAGAATAGGCCAAATTCAGAGGTAGGTTTATATTTAAACACAAAGTTTACACTCAAGTTTCTAGGAGAAGAGTTGGAACAATGTGGAGTAAGCTTGGATCTTCTTATTCTGCTAAGACTGAATTGTGTAATATTTTTAGACTTTAATACTGTACATGTTTTGACCCAAAATGTAGTTAAAGTCTTCTTTTGTCTTGGATCTGTTGTGAGTTATTAGCACTTGACATTCTATAAACTGAGGCAGGCATAGACTTTCATAGACATAAACCCAGAATCAGAGTGGGGTTGTGTGGCTGTTGGGTTGTGGTTTTGTTTTGGTTTTTTTTTTCTTTTCAGTAAACAGAGATTTATAATGTGCCAAAAACTCTACAGTTCCCTTCAATCAGAAGTTAAGGGGAGGCTTTCAAAACATTCTAGGCTTTTTTATTTGAGTCACCTCACAGCTTTTTGTGCAGGCATTCCTTCCCAGAAAATAGCACAAGAGCTAGCATGCTGAACAAATAAATACACAAACGTTACTGAATGTATATCCCTTTCCCTCCAAGCAACCTCCTTTTACCTTGCATACATATACACTGCAGGTTTGCACTGCAGGCATAATTTAATTCCTTCAAACAAACCAACCAACCAAACCTTGTAAGAATTCAGAAAAAAATAAATAAATTATTGAGTAATGGCAACTTATTTAATGTGTGAACTTCCTAAAAGATCAAAAACCTCCAGGAATAATTTGCTTGTTGCAAAGTTCGTTTAGACCTGATCTTAACATTCAGGAGAGACTCCTGTGCATCCTGACCCCTCAACAAGGAAAGATGTGAAGACTGCTGATGAGAAACACCAAGTTCATCTTCTTGGAGAGTTTTCTGACTTGCAGCAACTTTCTGATTATCATACCTAGTCCTAGTGGCATCTTGTTCACTGCTCTGGTTACATTAAGTGAACATGACAATAAGGCGAAGGTAAGGTTTTTTCTCTAATCTTAAATACATAAGGTAGACTTCATATTTTTAAAAGTGAAAAAAACAAACAGCTCTCATGAAAAAGTTGCTTTGGAAATGCTTTTTTGTTACTGTATCTCAGACTTCACTTACAGTGTTACAAAGCTGCACCCTCTCAGTCTCCAAAATCAAGCTACCTTTTCAGTAACTAGTCATCTTGAAGCAGGTAAACACATCCAAGGAATTAAAACCACCTGCCAGTTACCATAAGTGGACTGCTTCACTGTAGTCAGAAGATTAGTTTCTCTGCCATAAAAATTACAGACTTTTGGGCTCCCAAGGACCACACCAGCAGTCTTCAGTTTACTAAAAAAAGAGAGAAGGAAAGAAAGAGAAGCACCTTTGCCACAGTATTTCACAAGACCATATCCTTTCACAAGGCTCACAGCCAGGCCCACTCCGAAGCTAAGGGGTGAGATGTGGTGTTCTCTGCACCGTCGTGCACCCAAGGCCACTTCCCCATGTCTGTGCCCTCAGCCAGACCAGTTGCTTGTCCTGCAGTAAGCCCTGCTGCAGCCCGCACAGGAGGGGAGGTAAATTGCTTAAGCCTCTATTTCCACAGCTATTCTTCTGGTCATATGAAGCTTGAATGCGTTAACAAAGTTTTTCTAAGTTTAGTTGTTGGGTTTTTTTTCAGATTTTGGCTTCTTTTTTTTCAGTAGTTACTTGGATCTAGATCCTTTTGAAACACATTTACAAAGTGAATTAAATATTTGGGAAAATATATTTATAGAGCTTAAAAAACACATAGTTAGAAAAATATGGACCAGAATTTAATGTTCTGTGTGGAACTGATAAAAGCAGACTCTTTTGGCCTTTTCTTCCCTCTAGGAAAGTGGCATTAGGGAGGCATTAGATGTGAAGACATGTTAAAGATCCTTTATTAGCTACATAAAGCACAGTGACCATCTCCTCTTTCTTCAAGGAGGGCAGTACCATTCCCTTCTCATGTCCACTTGTTTGGATGGTGGACATCATTGAGAGGGCAGGCATGACTGGCAGAGGAAATTCTCTATTACAGCAGTCACGCAACGCAGTACTCCCAGTGACTGTGCTGGGGAGGATGGCTGTGCACACAGGAAATCCTTAGTGGTTAGGGTTTGTCATTACATTTTCCCATGAAACCAGAACTGAAAGAAGACTCAGTTTTCAGGAACTTCTAAAGCTGACCTTCTGATCCAGTAACTCAGAGTGTTTCTCTGGGACTTGAAAAGCATTAGTAGTACATCAGGCGATACAGGTATATAAATAAAACCTCCACTTTTACTGATCTCTATATTCACTCTTATACTGCAAACTTTTCAGAGTAAGAACTTGTAAGGACCTGTCATAGCGCAGCATAACAGTTTAGAAAAAGTAAGGTAGCACCAGTTAAGGACAATAAGGATATAAAATCTAACCCATTTTTCACCTGTCAGCTAAGAGAAAATACTGGCAGTAGCTCCTTGGGACAAATTTCTCATCTCCTTTGCCACATTAGTGCTTTTCAGTGTTTTATCCCGGTACTTTCTTTACATAAGTTTTCTGTTTCATTTATTCTCTCACCTTGTATACTTCCCAAGGCTCAAGCTGTTTATTCTTCCTGCAACCAACAGAAATATTATTTTATTTTTTATTTTCCATTCTCTCTCCATTTGTCTTCTGTTAACAGCTTCATTTTCTGCTGCTGTATTTTCTACTTCCTGTTTCTGTATTGAAGTTCCTGGCTTTTGTTTTCATCTCATGTCAATCTGGAATCCTGGCTTCTTTTCCTTTTCTCACCCCTTGCTTTCACAGCCTTTTCTTGACGTTAGTGTCGTCCTATGTCACCACAAATAGCCTGCTACACTCTCTGTACGTGTGTGGTTTTGCATGAGGATACACACACATACACTTTGTTGCTTAAAAAATTGCCTTGGGCTATCTTGGGGATCTCCCCAGTTCTCCATGACTAATTCAACAGCACAGTCACTTTGGGACTCTTAAATGAGCTAAGGAGGCTAGTTCTGAAAGTGCCCATAATAAAAAACTCTTTCAGCTTTTCCCTTTTCACAGAGTGAAGTTTGTGCCTGTCAGAGCTGTGAGTGTCCAGATAACCTGCTCCTCGATCTCCTGTACTTTGCTGCTTGAAGTCTCTCCTCAAACTCTACCTGCAGGCGCTTCCCACATCTAAAGGAACATATGAGAAACACACACTTGTTCCTCAGCTGAGATTATTTGGGGTGTTTGATCCATGCAGACAAAGCAGTAGCTGCAAAATATTCTAGTCCGTAGCTCACATCATTTTCCTCTCTCTCTCTCTGCAATCCTCCAAGTCATCCATTTGGGTTTGTCCTCTTGCTGTCTTGCTGTGCCTTCAAGCCTTGGACTCCCTGGGAAAGGCTGCATGGTGCCCAGCCACAACCAGCTCCCAAGCCTCCAGGGGCTCCCCAGGCACCCCTGAATTGGGAGCATCCCCACTGCTGCGATTAGAAATGCCTGCCATCCCAGCTATTCAGAAATAAAGGGCACCCCCAGAAGAATCGCCAGGCCCCGATTCAGTCCTTTGAACTCAGTGTAAATACAGCCTGGTCTGCGTGAGACCTGGATCTGGCCCTTAATCAGGCAGTGAGTGCAGTAGTATGGCTAAGTATAGCAACCACTTAGTTTACAGTACAGTGACCCAATAATTATGCAAGATAATACTGTATGCACTTAGCTCGCCTGTACCATTCAGAGCGCTTGCCAATAATACACAAGCACATTTCATTATCTCCTTCCCCAGCTCAGGGCTCTTTATAAACGGTCTGTTTTCTCCTGAGATGACTGAAGCTGTGGCACAGAGAACTGCCTAGGTATATTTAACCCCGCGGATCATTCCAACGTGCTGCTTTAGAAGAAGATCATATTGTTTTTCCTGCTTTCCATTTTTGAAAGGCTAGGCTTTGGCCAGAGGGTACTCTACATATCTGGCTGCAAATAGACTGCTGGGAGCCAAGCAATGCGGTGCCTTGACTAATTTCAGCATTCACTTAAGCTAAATTATTTATGATACTCTCTGCACAGGCTTTCTCTGTTGTTGTTGTTTTAATGTTGTAATCTCAGCCAGAATAAAAGGATAATTTGCATGCATTTGCAGCTACTGCAGTAGCTGACACATGGCTCTGAAGACTGAAGCCAACTACAATAAGTTCAAAGTTTGAACTGAGTGGCCAGAAAAGGGAAATCTTGACATGCCAGTAAATCATGTCCCTAATGGTGAGAAAGCTTAACATTTTTTACATGAGCAGCTGAAACAACATCAGAAACATTTTCCAGTGATATAGTTATTCACTTGTATCAAAAGCTCATCACCTTTGCTGCACTAACATAAATCAGGGTGATGTTAAAACTGAGAATGGTCTCTTTTCACCTCTGAGCTGGTGTTATGAGCCCAAGTTCATTGCCAGCAGAGCGTGGCTGTGTCGTCGTGAGAATGTAAATACCACACAGAGGGAAGAAATACAACAGTGTTTTTAAGGAGCCTTCTAGTTTCTAGCAGGCACAAGGCACAGGAGATAAGAAACAAAATAAAAGTTACAAGGGAATGCAGACCAGAGAAGTACCCCCTACTCCTCCTGCTGGTAGTTTGCCAAAGAAAACTAGAGAAGTGGGGATTAGGGCTTGCAACGTTCGCGTTAGAGTAGGACTACCTATTCCCTGCCTTTTCTCCTCTGAAAAGCTGCCATGTGAGGAGAAACGTTCCTTTTATTATTTATGGCGACAACCACTCGTGTTTATTATGCTCATGTTACTATGCTACATACCAAGTACAAGCCCTCTTTTTCATACAGAGGTTTTTTTCTTTGTACAAAGCGGGGGGGGGG
>NW_009953649.1:2287968-2327991 GCF_000747805.2 Chaetura pelagica
GTACAGAGGGGGGGGGGGGGGGAGGAGAAAATAAAAACCCAACAACCTTATTTGCAGGATTAGTGAGGAAATTAAAGGCAGGGTAGAGAAAGGAGGTTTTTCTCCGGAGCTGTGCTTTGCTTACAGAGGTGGTAGGAAGCCGAGCAGTGCAGTGGCCTGACACCAACATGCTCCAAGAGATTAGTAGGGGATCTGCCTCGGTAGAGTTCCTGCTCGCCCCAGCAGGGCTCAGGCATCTACATCCCTCAACAGCCCGAGCTGAGAACTCACAGAGGAAGAAAGACTAAACAACCAATAATATGAACATCAGTAGTTGTGCAGCTTGTAGAAGATGGATATTGTTTTCCCCTCTGGGTTTGGAAGAGCAGTAATAGGAAGGAAAGAAAACCAAGTTTATTCCTCCCCCTCTTTTTTTTTTTTTTTTTTTTTTTCAAGGCAGCCAGAGGACAGCTGACCTGTTTTCTGGGTTCTGCAGCACAGGAGGCTGCTCAGCACCTGATCACTTCTTTGTGCCTGACCCCTGAAGCATGTTTAATACCGAAAAGCCTGGCCCTGGTCAGTGATTGCAAAGGACTAAACCCTTGGCCTCTCTTGGACTGTGGCCTTCATCCTGAATGTGGGCAAGGGTTTGAAACAATCTACTGAATGCAAAGCAAATCCCAAAGCAGAGGGAAGGGAAACCAGGCAACAGTTCTTTCTGCGGTAGATGGCAGTGGATCTACCGCCTGGCAGTTCACAGACTGCCTACAGCTGGGGGAAATTGCTAGTTCAATACTCCCATGTTTAATGTGATTACTGGTACTAGTTCATAGGCTTAATTTCATTCCCTTGAATTCCTCTCCACTAACAAAACCAAAACAATTGAACAGAAAAAAATGCAATAAAAATCCCTTCCAGAAATACAGAATTCAGAATGCATCTTTCAAAACAGGAACCTTCACTCATTTTGCCTTCAGAAGAGAATTTTTTTTTTTAAACCAAATCATAAACAGAAAGAGCTTGCTGTGGAAAATTAATATGCAATGTTGTATGGAAAGGAAAGAATTCTTTCTCTTTTCTCACTATAATTTTTAAAAGAGACCCTGACCAATGCACCTTGAATGTATAATCTAGGAATTAAATATTTAGATATGGAAGAAAGCAGAAAGATGACAGATTTGCAGGGGCCACATGAAAACCTGACTCAGTTGGATAGACACGGTACAGCTCTCCCCAGCTAGAAGAGCAGGGTAACTACGAAGCTCCAGACTTCAGCATCACAGCTCCCACACAGAGGCTTGGTTCGGCCGAAAAGGGATGAGAGGGTGAAAACATTAACGGAACACAAAAGCTCCTCTCTCATGCCTATTTTTTCAAATTTTATCCTTAAAACACAGGCTACATCAACTTAGTTGTGTTTCAGTAAACCACTTATTGCTTTACCATGGCCTTACAAGAGACTGAGCCAACGTTTTCCTGTTTATCAGCAAGACAAATAGTGTGTGACAACAGCAATACTTCAGGTACAGTCTTTTATTCTTTATCTGAGATATAAGACAATTCCCAAGACCCAAAAGAAACATAACATAACAAATTCCAACAAATCCCATTTTTCACAGTATTAGGCTGCTATTACATAAGCACTGTCAGCAAATTATGTGTTTAACATACCAATTTACCCTTGGTTGCGATAAGTTGCCAAGCTAACTTGGATTTCACCCTTCATATAGTCTTCATGGTTGTTGAAATGAATGTATTTGATATACTCCCAAGGCAGGTATCTCCATATTATTGGGATAATACCTTTCCATGCTCTTTTAGCCTTGCTTTGTTGTATTTTGCAGATATAATTTCTTTCATGGACTAAAACAAGGCTGTGTTTCTTTTTCATTTTTCTCATAAAGATGCAGAAATCATGGCCATGCTATAAATGAAACATCTGATATATGGCAATGTAATACTGCTGCTCTAGTCTCTGTATTATCCTGAGTCCACTGCAGAATATGGTTTTGCTTGCTGATTTTACTACTTGTAAAAGATATCTTCTCTGTCACTGAGACTGCTCATTTAACTTAATTTACATCTTGCTCTGCAAATACTACATAATTTAAGCATTTATTATCATGCTTGCCAAAGACTGTCTCCATGGGTCTAATTTGTTGATTAACATTTATTGCCTATCTGATTGTATTTTACTCATTGTTGGCTTAATTTACATCGCATAAGCCATAAACAGTTCTTATGAGTTATTATCAGTTTAGCTTGTTACAGGATTAACACTATGCCATTGTTGACACAAAACTACACTTAATAATTCACTAGATTCCTTTCAGCCTCACCACCATAGCAGGCACAGAGTTATTCTCCTGTTGCTGTCCTTGACTGCACAGCCCTGCCCAAGTCAGATGTTATCTGGTAGGTTTAGAGGTGAGTTATGTTCCAGGGCTCTCTTTTGCACCATCGTCTTCTTTCATCCTTTCGCTGTCCTCACCTAATGAATGTCAAACCAACTCCATTAGCTTCAAGAGAATTCCTTTTATTTGTAGCAGGAGACAGGCAGGCTCAGTGAGCTCTGCCTCTGGCCACATCCCGGCAGGCATGTCTCACTCCAGTGCCCTAGCAGGCTTAGTTTCTTTACTCCCTCATTTTCTCCTACTTCAGGCTTACTTCTGGCTTCCTCCCCTTATTGTTGGTTTTGGTGCTGCCAGGCAAGCCCTCCCAGTCCTCCCCAGCACTTCTTTTACTGCACAGCCACTGATCCCTTCTGTGCTACTCAGTCCAGAATATTTCCATCATCATTTTTTCCACTTGACAACTTTAAAATGTTTTTAGCCACTGCCTTCTAATAGAGAGTGTCTGCAGCTTCTTAATGTCATAGAATCATAGAAAAATTAAGGTTGGAAAAAGCCTCTAAGATGATCAAGTCCAATACCTTCCTTGCAACCTCTGTGTATTTGTAAAAATCACAGATTTAATTCCTGGTGTACTATCTGAGATTATTTTCCCTCTGAGTGACTAGACAGGCTCACACAGGAGTGAGTAGGTGAGGAAATCTTTTCCCAGCCAGTGGACTTGACATCTTCCCTCCTTTCACTAAATTTCATCAGTCCCCTCTCAGTCCTTCTGCACTCTCAAAATAACACAAGACTACACATTCCTCTCCTAAAAACCTTCCAAGCCCTTTCAAACTTTATCCACTGTCATAACTGGTTACCTAACTCCTCTCTTTTTTTGTTTTGTTTTGTATCCAGGTGAGTTCTTGCCTTCACAAATCCTGTCCCTTATCAAAGGGGCCTGTGCTGCCCCTTTCGTGACTCCTCCTGAAGCCCTCAGTGGGGAAGAAGTGCACCCAGGCTCTCAGCACCATGGCTGTACCTCGTTCTGCCAGCCTAGGTCCTGTCCCTGGAGAGACAGTGACATGCTGTGGGGTGGCCATCAAACTCAGCACCCGCAGCTGCCCCACTCCCAGATGTGTGCCTGGCTGGGCTGCTTGCCCACCCCACACCCACAGTCTGAAGGTGCAGGATAAGCCTCCTCCCGAATCCAGTTACTGGCCACTTCTGAAGGATGAACAGAAGCCTTTATTTTGTCTGAGAAACACTCCTTCCTCTTCTAAGAAGGACACTAAAAATTACTAACTCCCCCCTTGTGGCTGAAAGGGACAGGTGACTCCAAAATTTGCCTGCCTTGGGGAAGTCAGCACTTCTATGCACTGGTGTGCCCACCCCTGAAGCTTCCCTACCGAGGGGAACATGCTCTTCTGCAAACATACCCATCCTTGATCACCTTACAACTACAGCACTTGGGGACTGGACATGACACCTGACTCTGCAGCAGGTTTGTCGTGGCTACACTGGTGCCCACAGCCTGTGGATCTGAGTCCACCAAAGTGTCTTTGCCTGCAGTTGTTTAAAATCCCCCCTGACTGTGTTCTCCCACAATACAGACCCCAAAGCTTGGACATGATTTTATTGTATCACTCTTCCGGGCTCCAGGTCGGTTGACTGAGCACTGGGAGAAATGGTGTCAACTTGTCTCTTTGTAAATCATGCTGCAAAGTGGAGTTATAATCATAGTAGGAGGCTCTGGGCGCCATTACAGTACTAATAAATGATCAGTAATAATAAAAATAAAGGAATAAACTAAAACCAAATAGCAGCAGCAGCTGGCAAGAGCCAAGAGGCTTGAATATTTTCTTTTATTTGACTTTTGTTGAAGTTAGTAAAAAATGAGTATTTGAGAAGTCTTTCCAGAAAAAAAAAGTCTCTTCTTTTCCCCAGAGTGAAAACTCACCAACAGAAACAAAAGTTTCTACAACACCATAGAGAAATTTGCTCCATCCACAGATATGTTAATTTACTGAAACAAACCATTTTAGGCAAACATAAACATTTGACCAGAATTAAAAAATGCTAGAAAATAATTATAAAAATTATGGAATGCTGAAGAAACCTCAACAATTATTCTGAACATTGATCCAGTTGCACAGTTACTGCTAAAATTTGCAACCTATTTGAAGATATTGAATACAAAAGTGTGCGTGTGCATGTATTGTTATATGTGTATAAATATGTACAAATACCTATATGTGCTTAACTGTTTCATGGCCTCACAAAAATACCATGGCCCTCTACGGGTGCCAACATTCCCTGCCCTTGCTCTCACACAAAATAACTGAAAAGACAGAACCTGCTAGGCACTCACACTGTGGCTATCAAGGGATATAAAGAGTCCAAATGGATTGTGGTCAAAAGTTCATCCATCTTGAAATGGAACTAGGAAATGCTTTGATACACTGAAATAAAAGCTACTAGTTTTTCACTCTGTTTCTGGAAGTGCCTCAGCCTCCTTTGCTGAGGGGCTTTTCTTGCAGCAAGTACAACTGTGAGGGCCAGCTAGCAGCCAGCCTCTGCTCTTGGAACCACTCTTACAGTGGTTCTGTCGCTCCTGAAGTGCAATAGGTCACTGACTTAAAAAAGTTTCACATTCCCATCTTGAGTGGAGCAATAACTTTACCTTGTTATAAATAATATAATTGTAATTTAGGTGTAAATTAAAGACCCTGATGATTAGTTTCAAATACTTATCCTTCATCCCCAAAGGAAAAAAATAACCTGGCAAGGAAAACAGGTATCAAATGAATCACTCTTCTGTTGATTGAATGAGGTTACTCTTCTTTCTAAAGACTGGAAAAACTTGACCTGTGCTTCTGTGCTTAATTTTGTTCTTCCTGACACTTTTGGTCAACTTAATGCTATGTTAAGGCCTTCTCATTTTTTGGAAAACTTAGTTCTTATAAGTAATGTTCACTTTCTGATTGCACTGTGGAGTGCTACTTAGCTCACATAATTGGTGCAAGCTTGGACAGTATGAAAAACTGCACCAGCTGGTCTGATCCAGTGTCCTGTTTCTTAACATGAACCATAACAGATGCTTAGAGACAGAGCAGAAGTAGTATGGACAGGGTGATCCTTTCCCTGATACACCTTTCCAGCTACCAGCAATCAGCAGATAGGGGATTTCTGAAGCAGAAGATGGCACCTGAATTGTTGCATTAATAGGTCTTGACTGAGCTTTTCCCTATAAATTGCCTAGTATTTTCTTATTGAATTATTAATTTGGCTGCCATGGCATCATACAGGAATAAATCCCACAGCAGAATTGTTCTCTGTGTGTATTGACTTAAAACTGATGCCTGATTGTTCAGATGACACCTAGTTTTTCTGATACGAGATGTAATGAAAAAGTGCTTCCTGTGCATCATTTTCCCTGCCTTCTTTGTTTTATAGCTTTCACATCTCACAATCTTTTTTCAGGGTAAGAAATGACGAACTCTTTAGTTTCTCCTCACATTCCATACCTCTGAGCATCTCGCCTCTCTTTCCTGACCTCTCATTTGACCAGCTCTTTCTGAGACAGGGGAACAGAACTGCCTGCAATAACCACAGTGTAGGTGGATGATAAATTTGCACGGTGAAACAATGATGTTTTCTGTTTCACTCTCCTTTCCTTTTTTAACTCTTTCTGAGTCTAATGCAATCATTTTTGGCCAATTAGCCACAGTGATTCAAAGGTCCCCTTCCTAAATAGCAGTTAATATAGTACCCAGCATACTGCACAGGTAGCTTAATTTCTCATTTCCTCCATCTCTTGGTTCATATTTCTCATCACTGAATTTCACCTGCCACTTTATCCTCATCTTTTAGTGCACTCTGTACACAAAACAGTCAATCCTCAATATGTGGGTGGGAAAGAAAAAATATTACATGCATTTCTGATGTACACACTCATGCATCTTGTCTTTTAACTACCTCACTCTGAACAATGTAATCCCCCCTTGATAACAATGCTTTGCTGATCTCTCACTGACATCCCCAAATCAGAAGGAATTGCTTTGTTTTGTAGCAGCATAGACATTGTAATGTGCACAACATATTACAAATTCTACCATGAACACCTTGCTGTTTATTCTATCTGAGAGGTAACCTTTTTTTAAAAATATCTTTACTAATGTTTTACCGATAGGATAGAAAATGTCTAGTAAATTGCAATAAAGTTTACTCAGAGTTCCATAAACATTTTCCATCTGAAACAGTTAAGATTTGGACATGTTATTATAGACAAATAATATATAATTTTAGCATCATCTTGGAGTCATGAGATCTACATCATTATGGAAGAGGCTGCCCAGGGAAGTGGTGGAATCGCTGCCCCCAGATGTGTTTAAAAACCCCAACATGTGGACATATCACATCAGGACATGGTTTAGTTGGTGTGTTGGTGTTGGGTTGATAGTTGGACTTGGTGATTTTAGAAGTCTTTTCCAACCTTTATGATTCTATGATCTGCTTCTTATCTTGTATTTGTAAAGCTTTAGTGTTGGATACCTGTTCCACACAATGCCAAACAAGAACAGTAATAATTTGTTCATTGGGAATCGACCAGATGAACTAGTGGGCATGGACTTCCTTCTGCTTGAATGCTTTCACAGCAGGCTATCATTGGCACATAAATCTCAAAGCACCCTTAGGTGACTACCTCAGCTTGTCTCTGAGTCTTGTTTGGAAGGTCTTTTCCAGAAGAATCCCACATTACCGATTTCCTGTTGCCAGACATACCATGTTTTCTGACACAGCACCCTTTCTAATTTATTCTGTCCTTGTTTTTCCTTCTGGTGTCCCTATGGGATAACTTAAACTCTTATTTAGACTTCTGCATGCCAAGAAAAAAGGTTATGAAAGTGAAAAAGGAAACATCAAATTAATAACAAGAGGACATAAACCAAGGCAGTAAAACCAGAAACTCAACCAAAATTGAGTAAAATTCTAGTAAATAATATAATTCAGTTACGCAAACTACTTGCTAATTGATTTCCTTCTTTTATTACAGCACAAATGCAACAGATCCTGAAATGTGATGAATCTCTGGGAGTTCCTGTGGCTGAAGGGCCCTCCTGGCATAAGTTTTTATCTCTGTGCAAGATGTGCTACCACCCTTCAGGGTTGCGCTGCTTCCCTAATACGTTTTTGCAGCACTTGAATATTTTTCTGCATAGCTAGAGTGAACTGGCACATTTCACCCCTCCATTGCATCTCCTGCCTTGCATCTAGTTATTGGCCTTTCTGGAAGGTAAGGCAACTGTGAGGATAGAAGTGATCTCAGATACTACTACTTAAAAATTTAGGAGACAAATTAATATGATCTGGAAAATCATTTGAAAAAAACACCCTCCTCTTTGTTACATGTTATGAAAATACAAACAAAATGAAAAAAATAATCTCAAAATAATGGTTCTGGATACCTGCAAGCTGAAATGATCTGGGGTAACCCCCAGAGCTGGAGGTGTATGCAAAGCTTCAGTGTCTGAGGGCTGGGATCCCCAGGTGTTGAGTTTTGGGGAAACCCCTCCTGCAGGCACAGACCAGCTTCTCCTTAACAGTTAGCAAGCAGCAGAGATGGTTTTTTCCTGGGGAAACCAGGTTGCCACATATTCTAAACATATATTTTTAAAAGGGTTTTTTAAGGCTATACCCTCATTTTTTAATAGTTAAATCATGAGACTAAAGGGTAGAACCTAATTATAATTATTATGTGATGATGCATGTCTTCGTTTCTCGTAACGATTTCTCTGAACAGGAGCCTCTGAGACTGTTATTGAAAGACATTGGTTAGTTTGTCAGGAGATCAGGTTATTTCAGAGACTTTAAACTCAAAGACGTTACATATAAAGGAGGCAAGTTCCACAGCCCGAAGTGTGCTACACATGACCTAGAGGAAACCCAGGCCAAAGACAGCAAAGCAGCATGGATGCAGCTGCCCTGCTCCAGGGCAAACCCTGAACACTGTGAATTTCAGCTGGTCTTTACCACTTGGCTGTGGAATTAGTACCTGGAGTTAGGGTTATTACACTGTTTGTACATAACAAGAAGATACTTTTTGTGTCTTTACAGCCTTTGAAAAAAGGTTCTCAATTTATGAATATTGAGTTTCCAGGGAACCCAGTGAAATTCCTGTTAGGAGTTTTGGACATGAATGAAACAATGTGCTGTAAGTTTAAAGTACTCATTCATCATCACACAAGTTATTTAGCAGCAGGAGCCTGAAACCCAGAAGCCTTTCTGATGCTTTAAAACCCATAATAAATGCTGAGAAGACAAGGCGTTCCCAAGGCGGAGGCCGATAAGGCAAGAGTTGCATTCCAGACTCCTATCTCCTGTTTACTTCAGTCTGATCACTGGGCAGCATTCTTTCCAGTGGCAGGAGTAAAGTGGGAATCTCCTTCTTTCCTTCCTTCTGGAGGGCTAGGCTCCCTTTCTGGGCAGAGCGTGAGGGTTTACCTTATCAGGAGAAATTCTTGTGCAGCACAGCCTGACAGCTCAGCCACATGCAAAGTGCATTTGTGTGCTGTAGCAAGAGGAAGAGCTGGTGGAAGATGCACTACTCTGCAATATCTAGGGACAGATAATACTGTAATGACAACATGAACAAGTCTGAATGGTCTGGGAGCTTTAATGGGTTGTAATGGAGCTCTCTCGTTTGGGTGATGTGGTGACAGAGGTTGCATGGTCTGCATAGTTCAGAGCTTTCCCCAGTACCTCAGCCCATGCTGGGCAAACAGTGCAAGTTTTGAACTCTCTGGAAAGTGCTTCCCATGCCAAAGTGGATGGCCAGGGTTTCCTGGTCCATTGTTTGAATGCAGGAAGGCATAGCAGCTCCTGTCTTAAGAGGAACTGATTTTCTCAGAGCTGTCAGGAAAACCTAGTAAAGGCATCAGCAGTGCAGTGCCCTGGAAAGTCCTAAAACAAAGGACATGCTGCTGCTAATGTAGAGATGCTGGGGGCTGAGTGCCTCAGAACATCAGTAAGTGGACAGGAAGGGTCCCACCAGCTGAAGCACAGCCCATGGCCATGGGGACCTGCAGCCAGTACTGCTGCACATCCACGCTGCCGTGTCACTTGGGTGAGTCTGGTTAGCAGCTACAGCAGTAGTGTTATGGGCACCTGTTCAGTTCATCTGGCACCCTTGCTGACAGCGTCCCCATGGGGAGTAAGGAAAGAAAGGCGCCTTGAAGCTTTACTTCTTCTTTTACCTCAGAGGTGAAGCACTGCAAGGTCCAAATATCTGCTGGAAGGACAGGCTGGGGAAGATTCTCTCACAGCTATGCTTGCTATATATGCCCTAGGGATAGCTAAAGGATTTCAATCTCCCTCTGGCTCCTTTAATAAGCATTACTTCCAATGCAAACAATTTTAAAGAAAAATTTTTGGAGTGCAAGCTCAGCTTACTGGGGAGGAACAACATGCTCAAATGGAAGGGGAGTCCTGAGATGCACTCTGTGTGCAGCAGATCCAGCTGGTTTGCCTGATTCCATTCTACCCATAATCTGCAAGAGCTTTTGCTTAGTTGGTAAGTAACTCTCCTGGTTGAAGTTCTGTTCCAGCTCCTTTTCAGGACTAGCACTGGAAGAACCCTGCCTGCATCATGCCACACTGGAGTCACCTACATGTGCCCATCCTAGATAAGTCCCTATATCAACTACTGTGTCCCAGTCAGAAAGGAAGAATGCTTTGGTTTAATGAATGAGGTTTTTACTACTTTTTGTAGATTTTTGGTCAGTTCATCTCTGCAGGAGAGGGGACTAACTTTTTATCAGTATTTGAAACCACAAAAAGATTGGAGTTGACTTCAGCAGGGGCCTCTGAGCTCCTGTGACACTAATAATAAATAATTAGGCACATTGGGAAGGGCAAATAACAACAGTTTTTCTTTCGGGTTGTGGAGTGGTATCTGTTAGGCAGGTAGGATCTGTTCTGAATGTACAGCATTTTGTCTACAGGTGGGGTACTCCATACAAGCAGTGACAACAGCACATTCCTAATACCTTTTGCAAAAGTCCCCAATATCATCTGTTAAAAAAGCATCTGGAAAATCCACCTTAAAAAACCCAAAGCAATGAAATGGCCTGCCAAGCTGCAGCTTCCCAATCCTTCCATTATAAAGAAATCTGCTTATGGTGCAATTTATGTAGGCTCCATATTCCAGCAAAAATACATCAAGTGGTATCAGGTTACCAGAATCAGTCCTAAAGCAACTGTTTCCTACAGGGGGAGGAAAAAAAAAAGAAGCAGCAGCTTGCTTCACATTCAGTAAGCCATTGTGACACAAAGCTCTCAGGGAAGTAACAGGAACATGAGAAACAAGTTGTGTTTTGTTTTTGTTTTGATTTTTTTTTCTACTGAAAGCCTAATATGGTTACTAAAAGCAGAGGAAACACCCACTTTTCAAAACTGAACCATAATCAATTTTCTAGCAAGTACAGTGTCTCCAGACAACAGTCTACCTGCTACAACAAAACAACAATAGTACACCCCTTGCTCTTTAAGAAACTTCCTGGAAAAAAACATTAGTGTCTCTAAATCTTCAAATACTATAAAACCCTTTGAGTGGGGGGTTTGATGGCAAAAAATGCTTTGACTCTCAGTTTGGGGTCAAAGAGGCTTCCTGAAAGAAGCTACAACCACCTACTCACTACAGATAATCTTGTGTTGAGTTTTCCAGCAGAAACTGACATTTCAAAAACATGATTTGAAATAAAAATAAAGGGTTTTCATCTTTTGCTGAACTGCTTCGTTTTTTTCTGTGAGGGAAGCAAATATCAGCAAAAGCCAACACAGCTGCTAGAGAGGGTTTCTTTTTAAAGATGCTACATAGATGCATGAAACAAAACTAAACCACATGTTCAATCAGTGGGAGTCAGAATAATTTCACCAGAATCCACAATCACATATTTGTCAGCTGAAAACACCAATTTTTATGCAGGGATTTTTTCCTTTTCCCCACTTATCTGAAGCAGACACAGCAAGCACAGAAGGAAACTTGAGCCCAGACAGTTCGTTATATCAGAGGCTAACTTGCCTACTAGAAAAGCACTTTTACACAAAGTGGAAGTGACCTGTTTAAGGCCTGTGACTAATTTTCCTCTTTCTTTAGGCTGGTAGTTACCTGCCATACTTTTGTCCCCCTCAGGCCCAGTGGAAGGGATCTTGTTTTGCTGAGCATATGCGTGCAACATTAACTGTGAAGCATTGCAAAATGTGCTCTGGAGATGAGGGTGAGCCTGAAGTACCTGAATCTACATAAAACTTCAGCTTTACAGGAGTCTTATTTTGGCAAGTAGTAACCCTGTGGTTACACCGCTGGGTCTTATATTGTCTTGCAGGGTAAATCCAGGCAGGCACCTGCTTATTTGGAACGTTTTTAAAAGTTTGATCTGTAGAAGGCACTGGCTTGACTACTTTCTCAGCTGATGCATCACCTGCTCCCATTGCTTGACTTCTTGAGCCATAAGAACAAGGTGAAACTGAAGAGGTGACACCCATGAGAAGTATTTCACTTACATGCTGGCAACAGCAATTGAACTTTTATAGCTGATGTTGCATTCTGGGTTTGGGTAACTGTGAGTGAGACATGGAGTATTTGATCTTTTAAAGTTTCTTTTTGGAAAATGTGCTCAAGGCTGCTTCCTGCTTATGCTATTATTCAAGCTTGCCTGTGACTTCTATTCATGTAGCCCTGAGATCCTAAACATGCCATTTAGTTTCAGGGCACTTCATAGTAATCCTCTTACGAACAGTCACTATGCAGAGGAAGAGATTAAAACCCAAATGGCTGCAGACTCATTAAGGAGTAGCTCTCTGAGCTTCCCCTGCACACACCTGTGTCTCCCACCTGCTGCTGCGCCCAGCAGCTGGGCACGGTGCTCACACCCAGACTCTGCTCCTGGTATGAACTGCCAGGAATCCACCACCTCCCTGGCCTGACCAGGTCTTTGTCTTGCCACCGTCACCGGTGACGTGGCATCTAATCTGATGGGCCTGGGTTCTCCTTTGCACACCTGTCTGTGGCTCTGAGTGGACTGAGCAAAGTACCTGCACCACTTCCTACCCACGCAGTCCTTTTAAAAGCGAAGAGAAGAATGTTATTTGTATGGTTTTCTCTCTGCCCATCTGAGAACCATTGCTTTAAATAGGTACTGGTAGACTGTTCAATAGTTTAGTTTCACAATTCCAGACTAAAAATAGGTAAGAGCCAAAACCGGGAGCTAGAACAGCATCATGACAACCAGTGGCATTACACGGCACTGAATGAACACAGTCTGGAAAACATCTGTATGCCTCTTGCAGTTTTCCATGAAAAAGTAAAAAAACTTGTAAGCAAAGCTATTGTCTTATGTTAAAATACATTTCTCAGATAATTCCTTTTCTACATGCAACTTACCTTTCTAGAAGAGCCTATGTACAATATAGGTTTAAAATTCTTATGGTATTTACAATATTACTACAAAACATCATATAGTAAAATAATCTCTCAATTTCAGCTTCTCTTTCTGTCAATGCTTGATGTGTTTCTACCTCTTGCAGCAGATTTTCTTACCTTGTCTCCTATAGCCCTTTCTGAAGATCTTCATTATTCTGGCTTTCTCTGATAACCACAGCAATCTCCTCTATGGGCCAGTTCTTCCATCATGCCATGTGCCATTTATATGGTATTAAGCACTGAAGCTTAACTCCCCCCCAGAAAAAACCCAAAACAAACCAAAAAAAAAGAAATCAACCCTAAAAACTTGGCCACAGACCTCTCGTTACATGGTGTTCTTTCACCACATAGAGTGCCAAGCTGGCCTTAAAATAAACTTCCTTTGGCAGTTTAAAACCTCTAACCTCCCTCCTACCCCTGCCAGATAGTTTCCCCTCTTATCAGCCTCTTTCATTTTTCAGGTAAGTTTTTTAGATACTGAGAAAGTAATTAAATAACAATCAAATTAAATACTTTAATCACTGAGTAGAATCTGTCAGAGCTCATGCTGAGGGTGTGAGGAGAACTCAGCAAGCAGAGTGCAGGGACTGGCAAACTGCTCAGAAGAGCAGACATAAAGCCAGGCCTCAGTGATAGGTGAAAGATATTTCCTAGAGTTTCAAAGATGATCTTCTCAGAGGAGCTTTTGTTGCAATACAGGAAGTTCCGAGCTGCTGAACTGAGAGGAAGCCCGAAAATAAGGACCTTTCCTGTCAGGGCATAGTGGGAATTCAGAAGAAGGAATTCAGTTTCCAAATGCTTTTATTTGTATTTTGTCTCAGTCTAAGTTTTATCTGTTCTAAAAGCTACAGAATTTAGTTTCTGTTAAAATAAAACTTGGGTTTGAGTTTAAAAGCTCTTATGTAGTCTTGGGATTGTCCTATTTTAAAAAAAGAAAGAAATTTGGCACATCTGCTTCAATGTTCTCATCAACTAGGAGTCCCATCACATCACCTTAAGTTGTGAAGAACACTCCCATTTCAGTAGGGAGTAACAAGAAATAAGCATTTTGAAGTGCCACACTTTGTCAAAATGCCTTTCAATATTGTGACAGAGACCGATGTCCTGCCTTCAAAGATTTGCACATTATTTTTACATGAGGAAGGGAAATTTGCTTCCTGTAGTGAAACAGACCACAGAATCTCTCTGCCCTGGTGAGGCCACAGCTGGAATACTGCATCCAGTTCTGGGCTTCCCAGTTCAAGAGAGACAGGGAACTACTGGAGAGAGTTCAGAGGGTGACAAAGATGACTGGGGGATTGGAGCATCTCCCTTATAAGGAAAGGCTGAAGGAGCTGGGACTCTTCAGCCTGGAGATGAGAAGGCTGAAGGGAGACCTTAAAAACGCATATAAGTATCTAAAGGGTGGGTACAAGGAAGATGGAGATAGGCTCTTCTCAGTAGTTCCCAGTGTCAGAACGAGGGACAACAGGCACAAGCTGGAACATCAGAAGTTCTGTTTAAATACGAGGAAAAACTTCTTTACAGTGAGGGTGACAGAGCACTGGAACTGGCTGCCCAGGGAGGTTGTGGAGTCTCCATCTCTGGAGATATTCAGGATCTGTCTGGATAAAGTCCTGTGTTACAGTGCTCTAGGTACTTCAGTGGTCATGGAATTACCTAACTTATGTAGATACATGTGTGGTTTTTCACATGTGCATGCATATTTACTTGTGTGTGTACACATTAAAATTTAGTTTAGTGATTCTTGTTTTTCTGCTTTCCATCCCTGCCTTGTTGACACCCAGAAATAAGCTGCCATTAACAATAGTTTGGAAACTAGTAAGCATGAATTTGTGAATAGAATTTCAGTGCCGTGCTATTTTGTCAGTCATTAATACTTCATTTTACATGCCATCCATAACATTCCCAAACCAGAATCTGGTTGCCTGAATGTGTTTTTGCTGTAGCTAATAATAACTGTTTTATTTTAGAGACATAAACCATTGCTGCTAAAGTGTGGTCTTAATGAGGAGTCTGTGTTTGAGGAAATCAAGGTCTTGATTTGACCACAGCAGGGAGTTACAGCCAAAACACTTTTATCTTTTTCAGTCTGCCAAACAAGGTGTTGCTGTATTTAGGCAGCCAGGCAAAGAAACCTCTAGCATTTCAAGTTACTTCTGATACATATATATCACATCTAAACCAGAATGACAATATTCTGATACAGTAAATAAAAGCATGAGAAATGTCCAATAGCATGAACATCCTGGAAAATACTGACAGCTCAGTCTCTCAAGCTTCCTCTCAAGATGGATAAAAATTTGTTAAGAAGCAGCTTAGTAGACTGATAGACAGCTCCTTTTCTGTCTCTCCAGACTGTGGCTGAGATCTTAAAAGTTATTCAGCCACCTGACTTTGGTTTGTACAACTTTGGGGGTCTGGGCCTTGGTGCCTTCTGTCAAGGTTACACACATCTCTTCAGAGTTCCCTCTACTCTAGGATCCCCTCATTATTGTTTTTTTCCTTTTAATTTCCTTCTAGAGTGAATTACAATTACATTTATCACAGCAGCATTTAGATGAGTCAGTGCAGAAGGCTACTGAATATACAGATACAGGTTCTCCTTCCCTGCTGCTGCTCCAGTGCCCTTTCTGAGTCCCACAGTAGTCATGGTGTGGATCGGAAGCCCCAGCTTCTATGAGGTGTCAGCTGCCCCCACAACCCACCTCTGTCAATGCAATAATCAGGACTTGCTTTGCCCCCAGCAGCTAAGAAAGTACTTTGTATGTATCATAGGCTCTCATCTGCTGCATTGCTCACAGTGTAAGCTTTCAAATCTATTCATGTAATATAATCCTTTTAGCAATTGCTATTGCTTTTTAAACCAATTTGTTCTGCACTCAAGGGCCTCTAAGCTCCCATAATATTAGGATTGGTGCCTGTACTCTAAACTCTGCCTGCTGACAGAGGTCTCAGAAAACGATCCGGTTACACATCAGGCTGGTGCAGAAACAATGGAAAAAGAAGCACATTTCAACTACACTTACTAGTCTTTCTTTCAGAATTGTAAAATTCCCTCTGTTGTAAATAAATGATGAGTAATTTCTCACATAGTTATGCAGTGTAATGGCTGTTTGGAAACTCTTTCTTGTCATAACCCAGTGTAAAATGCTGATCTTGCACAGCAGTTCTGAAGACAGAAGGTAGAAAGCTATTGTTTTACAATATTTTTAAGTACACTTTATGCACTATTACAGTTTGTTTTGCATTAATTTGAACTACACAATGAGAGAGGTAAAACAACTCCACTCCCTGAGCATGTTAATCTCCCTTCATAATGCAAGGGTTCAGAGGAACAAGGGCTTACACAAAGCTCATCTGTCTATCAGACCCTTCCCCAGGTACTTTTGAACCTGGTACACAGTTTCCATCATGTCTGGCAGAGCAGCAGCCTACTAAAGCTAATCTCACGTTTCACAGAAATCTATGAGGAATGAAGAAGGGGCAAGAGAGAGATGCCCAAACCAGTTGCCTTCTTGAGGGAAAGGCAAGCAAAAAGCAGCCATTATCTGTGGCTTTGGTGAGCACACAGCTCTAGCCCTGTGCTTGTACACAAAGTCTCTTGCTTACCTACCAGGCAAAAATAGTAGATGCTGAAAATACGAGGAAATATTTGAGTTGATGAGTAGGATGAAGTGGAGGTATCACTAAAGGGAAAAATGCTGAGGACATGGAATCAAACAAAGGCTTAAGGGAACCAGAGATAGAATAATCTTGAGTATGTGGGAGGAGCCTGGGGATATTGTTATGAAGAAGCCTTACGAGATCAATGAGAAGATGGGGTTATTTTTTTGAACACCATAGGAAACAGAGGATGCAGACATATGGGGAACCAGAACT
The DNA here is from genome assembly GCF_000747805.2 of Chaetura pelagica. Lineage (NCBI taxonomy): Eukaryota > Metazoa > Chordata > Aves > Apodiformes > Apodidae > Chaetura > Chaetura pelagica. Next base: position 2,304,646 of record NW_009953649.1, read on the forward strand.
CATTATTTTATGCCTCTTCTGGAGTGTAGTAATATGCTACATGAGTCTGGAGCTTACTTTTATGCAGTCCAAAGCTTCCAAGCAGAAAGGATTCAAAGCTATCACTCATATGACATTTCCATATCCTAGAAGTGGGACTGATTTCCAAAGCTAAACCTAAATGCATAGTTACACTGATACAGAGGTTTGGCCATGATACTACTTTTAACCAGACCACCCCATCATGCTGCATTGTCCAGGCCTAACTATCCACAGAGTAGGCAGCATTTCCAAACCAGAATTTCTCAAAAAACCCCAACAACCCTGAGGGTCATTTGACCTCCCCGAGTTGTTGTTTAGCAGTGTTTAGCCTTTGAAAGAAGTAGCACAGTGAAAAAGAATAAGAGGGCAATACAAAGGAAGTGATGCAATTGCAGCTGACACCTTCTGTTTGAGACCAGCAGTTATAAGTGGGCACACACTGGGAACTAAGTTTGAGTGATTAAGTGGGGAAACTGAGGAGTTTCCAAGGTGATCCAGGTTTTTGCCAGTGGCAAGCCCAAGGACTCCTGGCAGAACTGGTCACCAGCCACAGACTGACCAGAAGGGTCAGCAGTGGCATAGCCTAGTGTTCATAGACTTTGAATGTTAACATCAAGGTGTTACCTCAGGCATCAGCTGATAAAACCTGGCAGCACAGACCAGGCATGTATCACTATACACTTAAACTCTTCCGTAGGCATTGCTTACCAACCACTGTCTGGAAAGTGTACTGCACTGGGGAACTCTTGTACTGACCCTCTTGGCAATTTTCATGCTCCTATAAAAATAAATGCAGCTCTCACTGTCATAGCACCACAAAGGCAAGCTGCTCCCTAAAGTGAGGTGAGCCAGGAGGTGATGGGAACCCAGGGGCCAGCAGATCAGGGACCTTCCCATCCAGGGCCCACCCACAGCATCTGAATTAGGTGAACAGGACAAACCTGGAGATGATGGCCAGAATCAGCGGAGTCCAGATCATAAGGCAAGACCACAGTGATGAGACAGGTCTGAGGTCCAGCTGGAAATTCAGTCTGTAGGTCAGGGTTAAGATCAGGCCCAGCAACAGGTAGGGAGGTCCACAACAACCAAGTTGCCCTGAGGTCTAGCCAAGATATCAATCTGCAGGTTAAGGTCTGGACCAACAAGGCCTATAGCAGCAAAACAAAAAAACAAAACCAAAAAAAACCCCAAACAACCAAAAAATCCCCCAAAATAGCCACAGACAAGCTGGAAACTAGCACCCCTCCAGCACAGCTCAGCCAGGGACTGTCTCTAACTGAGCTGAACTACTCAAGCTGAACTTGAGTGTGGGTGGAAGCCCTAGCTGAGGCTAATCAAGGCCATTAATGATTACTCATGGACTCAGGGGCCTGGCATACACAAACTTTATAAAGAAGATGAGGGGTGGCTCAAAAAGATGGTATAGAATGTTTGAATCTACTCAGCAGTTACAAAGAGTCAGTGGCAGTATCCCAGAAACAATAGACAGATACTTCATTCTGCTGCAGAGGCTGGTGTGGCTGGGCTAAGAACATGCTCTGAGGAGGGTGGGCTGCAGGGATGGGAGTGGCATTCTGTTGTTCACACTGTTAAACATTGTCTTTCCACTTCTCCTGTAAAGACATACTGGGAAAAACACCACTACCACCTTGTTAGCTTTAAAAACTCATACCCACCTGAATCTTAATTGAGAAAAATGAAACAAAAGTCAAGATCAAAGGGCCAGTGTGCTGAAAACACATACACATGACATACACATGCACTCACTCCCCTTTTATTGAACTTAGATCTTAGCCTAGGCTAAGCAGCCTAATGTCTCTTCTTGGGACTGCTTTTCTATTGCAACTAATTTCAGCATCTACTGAAAGGATAAGAAATATATTAGTACCATGAGAAGGCTTGTGCCAGCCGGCTGACCATACAAAAGTGAGTGTTTATGCTTTTGCAAGGACACTGAGCATTTCCAGTGTGAGCTCCAGGAACCTGAGCAAATTCAGGCTGAGCTGAATTGCTCGTTGTGTTACTAAATCTGCAGTGCCTCCTTATTGGTGCTAAGCAGAGTGTTCACCATCTGCCCCCTGTGTGATACTCCTAAATGTAATCGATGTACAATTTGTGCAGGCAATGCTGCAAGGTAAAAGTATTCTCTCTTTGCCAGATATATGTTAATTGATTGTTTCATTTTGCACATATGGGACAGTTAATTTTATTTTTCTTGCCAATAAACAAACATTTTCCTAATGCTCCTTAGTCGCATCGTGTCTACAAAAGGAGAAGGCTCTAATGTTTCCTGTTGGGTTTATGTTTTACATTACTATTCATACACAAATACTTTTTGGCATCTAAATCCTGAGCTAGAAGTATTTTTAAAATTATGTCCTGAAATAGGAACTTCAGAACACTGTGTCGGCATCTGGCAGATATCTCAAGAGTGTCATGAACTGTTACTACTTGAGGAACTTGGCAGGCACTCCACGAGCCCTGTGTACCTTACAAGTGTGTAGGAGTCCAGTAACAGCTTAATTGCTCAGCATCTGTGTAGCTAGTTTCTGTAATGGGCACATGTCCACCCACCAAACTCAAAACCACAAGGTGGCCCATGCAGATTTCACAGGATGTATCTGAGCTCCTGAGCTATGAGAGCTGCTCAAACATGAGTGGCAGCACCCAACTATTTTATAAAAGCAAGCATTCCCTCAGGAGAAACCTTGAACCACTAATCAGTCTCACTGCTCAAAGAACTTGGCATTTGTGTTTCCAATCCCGTGTGTTTTATGAAGTGCTGATATGCATGCTAAGTCTGAAAGCACTTTATAAAGTGTTTGGGATCTCATGCACAATAGAATTTCCTGGTAGGAGAACACAGGGAGCATTGCTGGGGCCTGAGGTGAGAGGCAGTGGTGAAGCCAGCAGGCTCCAGAGTATGCACGCATGGCTGGAGGTGACCACTGTCCTTGCCCCAGGAGAAAAAGGATAACTTTCTGGTAAAAAGTGGTGCCATGTCCATGTTGAGACCTAGAGAATGCTTGGTCTTTTTGTAGGACTTTGCCCCTAACCTAACTGGCATTGTAGTCATGCTATGTGATTGCGCAAGAGCAGTAGTAGCTGTGCTTACAGATCATAGTTTGCCTGGACAGTAGATTTCATCTCTGTTTGCCTAACTAGGCATTTTCAGTGGCCTTTTAGTGGGAGTCATATATGTGGTGCCCTTCCAAACATCTTTGCTCTGCAAACATGCTCTTCCTGGACAAACTTCTGCTCTTTTTAGAAGACAAACATGCACCGTAGACTTCCTTACAGTTAATGACAAAGAAAGACCATTTGCCATTTTTGAGGGTCTTCATGGAAAAAGTTGCATAAGTCTACACAAAAATGTTCGTATTTTTTCATGGTTTACTTATGATTCTGGCACAGAAACCACATAGCTCCAGTGCGAAAAACAATGGCTTTGGCACTGGAGCCATGAAACTAAGGGCTGGGAACCCAGGAGCCCTACTGGGGTGAGCAGCAGCACCAGCAACCAAGGAAAGGGAGTTGAGGCAGACTGCCATTTTCAACCTAGGCATGCATGTCACGATGAAGCATAAGACAGCTTTTCCCAGATGCCTCAGCCACAATTCCTTCACTTTCCTTTTGTTAACTGAGCAAAGAAAACCCCCAGTTTGGTAAGACTGTGAAGAGATTTGCAGAGATCGAAGACCATGTAGTAATTTAGTCCCATAGCCTACCTCCCACACAGAGCAGGACAGAAATAAAAAATACAGGACTGTCAGAAGAACAGGGCTCCAGGTGAGAAGCAAATGCTCCTTCACTTGTGCTTAAGACACCAACTTTCCTAGAGCAGAGCACCTTGTCAGCCCTGTCCTCTCTGACAGGAGCTGGTATCTGCTCTGGGGCTGTTAAATATTTATGATAGTTGAAATGAACTACCATGCTCTTGCTGTCTAGTTCTGGGCCTGAGATGCTGGGACCAGCCAAGAGGACTTGTTCCCCCAGGTCCTTGGCTCCTGTATTTATTGCTTCTTGCCACTCAGTTTGGACAGTTGTAGAATGTGTCGCAAGACAGAACTTTTAACTCTGGCCTTCATTTAATTTGACATTGGGTGAGGCCTTTATTCTACATCTTTCTTTAGTGGATAGAAATGTGTTTGGTCTACATTAATTTTTTGTTCTGTACCAATGGTTGGCATTGTTTGGTTTCAGTTTGGTTTTTTCTTCACTATAAATGTTAAAATAAACAAACCAAGGTCCCATGTGGTGGTCAGGGATTTTGCCAGACCATGGGAAGTAGTGGGCCCCAAGAGGCTCTGAAAGCCATCCAGAGAAATACAGTACAGAAGATCTGTACTGAGCAGGGATAATAATCCATTCCAGAAGCTAGAAAATATTTTCCAGGACACTTGGCAATTGTGGCTTAAGACGGAGAAACAGAGAAAGAGAGATAGAGAGAAAGTGCTCTTTTTCCAGGAAAATAGAAAAGCCTGAGAAAAGAAAAGCCTCTGCTATTGCAGGGTACTTAGCTCCAAGGAGAGAGTTGCTCAGCAGAGGGTTTGCATCTTTGGAGATGCAGAGACAGTGCCTCATCTAGCCATAGAGTCTGGACAGGCAAAAGCTGCAGGAAGTCTATTTACAAGAGAGGTGACAAAGAAGGCTGGTTAATAAGAATTTTAAAATTTAAACTCACCTCTACCAGTCTCTTAGACCCACAGAATGAGGGCTAGAGAGGTCAATAACTCATCTGGTCTGAGCCTCTCTAAGCCAGTTAAGTTTCAGTCCTTGGGATGGGCTGTTAGGTTTTGGACAGTCATTCTCATAAGGAGTCCAATGGTTGTCTAACACAAGTTTGTCATTTGGAAAGACCTGGAGCTTTGACATGATGATAGCTTGACATGAAGAACTGATCTCTTTCTTTGGCAATTTGTTTTAATGCTTACTCTCATTGTTAAACATTTCTGTTTATTTTCTCATTTGAATTTGCCGGGCTTCTGATTTCAGCCATTGGCTTTTGTTGCACATTTCTCTCCTCAGTTAAGAGCTCTTTAGTCCACAACATTTTCCTCCAGGAGTGAAATATCCTCTGTAATTGAGTCATTTCTCACTTTTTACAAGTCTTTATTAAACTCAACAGACTGAGTTCTCCAAGTCTTTGCTATTGCCCTTTTCTCTAGACCTTGAATAGATTTCGTGGCTGTTTTCTGCACCCATTCCAGTATTTCAACAACCTTCTAAGACTGTGGGCATCAAAACAATCTCCCTAATACCATACACAAGGATAAAAGCACATCCCTGCTCAAACTGGATTAGGGTAGTAAAATTTTCTGTTTCTTATTCCGAGGTGTTTTTTTTTTTCAGTTGTTATCAGAAGCTGATCTGGATTCCAGTCACCAATGAGGTCCTGCTCCCTTATGTGCTTCGCTGGTGCTTCTTACTCATATGCTCAACCTTATACCTATTGCCTGAGTTGGCTTTGACAGTTCAGATCATTGAGGAACTTTGTGGAGTTTTCCCTCTTTACAGCAGAGATCAGTCATTCATCTCTCACCTGAGCATTTCCTTGCCCATGTAGCAAGACTGATTCTGTCTCAGTCTTACCTGTGACCTGCAGCTGATGACTGAGACACTGTAGTCAAACTACAGTCTAACTGCTTGTTGGTTCAGTCTTGTCATGTCTAAACAGCATTGAATAACCTGCTGCGTACAGATGGCCATCTGAAGGGAACCAGCTAATGAGCTCTTTGGAGTGACTTCAAGCCCTTTGTTAATCCCTTTGGAAGAAACCACACAGACATTGTATATCATTAGTTTCTTACAATAATGCTATGTTGTAAACCAGTGTAGACTTCTAGTGACTATGTTCCCATCAAATTTCAATAACAATTCATTTTTCTGCTGCCTAGGATCCCTTTTGTCAGGCAAACCAAGCTGCAGTGCTGTCAAGTGTGCTGGTGACCTACTGTGACATTGGCTGAACAATCTGCATTGTTCTGATGTTTCAAGATTCACTAAAAATGAGTATTTCTAAGCCAAGATCTCCACCATCTCTGTAGGTCTCTTTATTGCAAATTTTCTAGCTCTCCTGATTTTAAAAAAATGTTCATTCCTAGTCAGTGTGGTTTAATACAGTTGTGTTGTATGAGTGGAAAGAAGGCATTTATGCACATTAGCTTTCTAGCTTCCAAATACAGAGAACAGAGTAAGTCTAATATTTTCTACACAGCCACTGATTGTTTTATGATCTTTACCTATCAAGGGGCCATTTATCTCTTGTAATATTTCTTGTGTCAAAGTAGTAATGTTGTTGCTTATGACATAAATACAGCTGCCCCTTTCTTACGTGTTCTCGGCTGCTTTTTACATCTTTCATGTTCCTAAAGATCCACACTTTCCTCTCTTGATTATTAATGCATAGTTCATTTCCCTTGAATATTGCTTTTGATTACTAGAGGCAATATTCTGAGGGACACTAATGTGTTCATATGATCTGAATTTTTGGCATCTGTGTCATTCTCTAGAAGAATCTCTCTCCTTCAGTAGGGAATTCAGGCTCTTGTGTGATATGGCCTGAATTTCACTAAATTTTGTTAACTTGAATGGGAGTAAGTGTTGCAACTGTGTGATTCACTAGATTAGCTTTTGGTCCTAGTTTACTTCCTTTCAACTCAAGCTTTCATTCTGTCTTTGGTTTTGACAAATTACTGTATCAATTTTATATGACTGTCAAATAACTTTGTCTCTAAGTTAATAATAATTCTTCTACCTATTTTTTGTTTTGTTGTTTGTTTGTGGGTTTTTTGGTGTTGTTTGTTTGTTTTAAATATCTACAACTCATCAGCATCATTTTCCACTTGCCCATACTGACTGCCATGCTGCTGCAGGCAGGCTACTATTAAGTTTCAGTCCAATGACTAATTATCTTTATCTAGTATAAAGAAAACCAAAAGATTTATCTCTGTGGCCACAATACCCTTTTGCTAGAAATTCTTTTCAGACAAGGATTATCTTTTAAGGGAATCTTACCTCTTCAGATTTTTTTTTTAAATAAAGCAATTAGTTATATCTGCTCCTGCCCAGCCCTCCCAAAGTCTTCATCTGTGGCCTTGTGCTGGAATCAAGAGTAAAATGGGAGGAGAGGTAGAGGCAAACAGACAGAGAGAGGCTGGCTGAGACGCTGACAAATAAGTGAACTTACTTCATGGACAGTCTTCTCAACCCTACTCTACTTCCACTGTGTTAAGCAATACACTTTATTTTGATCTCTGGAATGCCTCTGCCTCTCTTCTACTTAATGAGATATAATTAACCAATACTTGTACTTACCCTAAACCCTGTTTATTTTACATTCCCTTGTATTAAAAACTCGAAGCAGCACTGCTTAGACTATTTTCAGTGTTGACAGTATTTCTTCCAGTGTGTAAATCTCTGATATGGGTGCAATTAGACACCCTGTGGGGTTACAAATCCATTGATTTCCCTGGGCATAGGGTTTTTGGTTCTGTTTTTCCTTTAAAAAATTCTTATCAGAATGCAGAGAGCTTAAAAAAAAAAAAAAAAAAAAAAGTTGCTGTTTACTTGTGTATGAGTCCCAGTTCTGAAAAGCAGAAAAAATATCAAATGCTGCTTGATGGTAAAAAATGACAATTGTGGTTCATCCATTTTTGTGTGTGAATGGACAGAGCTGTTCAGTGATGCCTCCAGCTGAATGATTTTCTTAGTTTCTTAGTGTTGAAATTGAACACAAAATTGTCTCCTGTACCTTGCGTATCAATATTTTTTCTACCACGGTGATGACAGTTAGGGAGCTGTTAAATTTGAAAACAGGAACACAACTGGATAAATAAACCTAAGGAATCCCAACCCTTAGGGAATTGGTATCCATGTATTCAGCCAACCCAAACTGAAAATGTTTATGTAAGAAAAGGACTTGTATTTCCTGTTCTGTGCCAGGCCCTTTGGTGATTATTGTGCCAACATGAAATTCTTCATTCATCAATGCCATGCACATGTTGTGTGCAGCTCCTGCAAAGTCCTGAGCAATCCCAAGCTCAATAACAACATAAGCTCAAGTTGTCCAACACAGATTTAGCTGGAGCCAGAAGAAGAAGTGCATAGCTAGTAGAAAGGGGAAGAGAGACAGCACAGAATGTACATTTCAGGTACAAGGTAGCTGAAAGTAAAGAGCCTATATCAAACCTGAATCAATAACTAACCTTAAATTCCACTACAAGGTTATCTGCAAAGGAGTGGACTGCATCCCATACACTTGCTGATTAACAGCTCACTCTGAAATGGCCAGCCAAGACCACTCAGACACTCACACCTAGACAACTGTCTGGTTGACAAGACTCCAGAAAGGAGGAATCAATGCCAGGAATCCTTCCCAAAGCCCAGTTTCAGATGTACCTTTGCATTCTTCCCCTAGCATCCTTCCTAATCCCTGAAGGCAGCAGGTTGAATGGTCAGGGAACACCGAAGAGGTCTGAGGTGGTTGTGTTATTGCTGAAAAACAGAATGGTATTTGAAGAAAAAAACCAATTGTTTTGGGCTAGCCAGAACTGAAGGCACAGAGGAGACTTGTCGGAGCCAAGGAAACTTTGTCACAATCCCTAATGCCAAGTATTTTGCACTTCCAAAGTAATCACTGAGCTGTATCCCGAAACACACGAAGTGTGTGCAGGACATCAGAGCAGGAATAGGGAAGGAAGGGAAAGTCACTGTGTGACCAACAGTTCTTGCTGTCTGGCAGATATGGTCTCAAACAAGACTGCAATTGAGAAATTTGTCTATTGTGCCTCTTTTGTTTGTTGTAAGAAGGTTTGGCCAAGGAAGATGCCCCGTTGCCAGGAAATGGCTTTTTGCTGTGATACCATATTTTCTGCTCCATTGTTCTGGACAAGTGACTGGACTGAATGCCTAGCTCCATGAAAACAATTGAGATCAGGCCTTCTCATATAAAGGACCTGTTTTCTATTGACACTGGCTACTTTTGAAAAATATTTATGAAGATGAAACAAACAAACCATGAACTGCAAAGACTGGTGCCATGAATGTTCCTAAACCGTGATGGTATGGTTTTCTCGTCATATTCTGAAGCAAAGCTCATGTGAGAACAATCACTTTCTCTCCTCATTTCATGTGAAGCTGCTCTCTGAGCAAGACCCCAGGCACACTGTGGTCCTAGCAAGACCCCTGTGAGGAGACCTCTCTACACTCCCCTTTGTGCAGAATTTGGCCCATTGATTAGGAAGGGAACAAAATGGGCAGGCACACGGGCACACCTTTGCTTAGTGTTTTAATGTAGCCAGTCCTTCAGATAAGTGTAAACAATTGCTGGCCAAGATAAGCAAGGAAAGAAGAAAGATGCTGACAGGCACATGGCTATATCTCAAGGGAGGCAACATGACAGCTTTCAGTATCAGACCTACTTCCACCTTGTGGGGGTGAGCTGGCAAGCCCTAGCTGCCCTGGCAGAGGCATCCCCACACTGGGTATGTGGATGGGACCAACACGATCTTGTTTGTGGGGGGACTGCACCACCACATCAGCATCCTCCCACATCTGCTGTGGCTGAATCCCAAGGTGCCTACCAACCCCCTGGCTCATGGATCAAATCCAGCTATCCCCACGGGAACATGATCTGCCTGCAAGCTACCACCCACAGGGATGGAAAGGTGCTTGCACTGTACAGGAGTGAAAAATGTTTCTCTCATCTTTAAAGATAAAATACTTACTCTTATTAGCAAAGTTTGTGCAGGGAGATAATTGCTTTGCAAAACATGATCTGAGTTTCTCTTAGTAACAATTTTCAAAGGATCCATTTGGGGCACATCTCTTACATTGTCAGTACATTATTAGTGATACATCTATTTGATGTACAGGTTGGTTCTGACAGTTTTCTTCTCACAGGTCAGATATCACTTGGGAAAAAAAAACCAACCCTCCTAAAAATCTCTTTTGAAGATGAATGCAGTCATGCTGTCCATCAGGGGAGCAACAAGGAGATCAGAGACTGAATTGGCATATACCAACACTAAGACTGACTGCAGTTGTGTATCTTTCAAGAGTTGAGGGCTTTGCTGTGTTTCACCCTAACTTCATAGGTTTTGAAGATGGTACTTTTGACCTGCTCCATTAAGAATCAGCCATTTCTGAAACATTTCTTTGGATAGCTTGCTCTAGTGGCTGATTTGGCTCACTACAAAATATGATCATTTACACATTAACTTGGCAAACGTCGATTGCATCCATTCCAGTCTGGGAGGTTTCATTGCAGTCTCTTGAGAAGAGTGGCAGTTGTGTGAATGAGGCCTTTTAAGTCCCATTGGCAGAGCAGAAGGGGCTAGATTTGAGCCATTACAAAAAGCAGCAATTTTCATGATTCTTAGAAGCAGATCTGTCAAGCAATCTTGCAGGCATGTTCAAGTCCCGCTGGGCTATTACGTCCAGATTCAGAGATAACAGCTTTGAGTAGGTGGCAAGTGCCTGCTGGTCTGGAGCATGAACCAGTGGAATGTGGCAGGAGTGGTGTAGGTTGGGCAGGGAGAGGAGGCCACATGCAGTTGTGGGCTCCAGAGGCGAGGGCTGCAGACACTGGGGTGTAAGTGAAAAAAGGGTGCACCACCCACATCAAGAGGGACACAAACCCCCACCTACTCAGCAGAGAGATCAGCTGCAGATGACAGCATGCTGGTATCAGTCTGTCTCCCCTTCTAATTGGGTTTTTCTGAGCCAAACCTGGTGCTAGTGGGCAAAGAGAGTCTCTGGAGCAACAGAGGGAATGCTTCACCGGATACTGGAGGTTGACTTTCGACCACTGTGCACACTGAGATTTTTTTCTGGTACTGATTTAACAACTCAGCAAATGTAAAGCCAGTGAGCATAGAATCATGGAATTGTTTTTGTTGGAAAAGACCTTCAAGATCACTGAGTCCAACTGTTAACCAGCACTGCCAAGTCCACCACTAAACCATGTCCCTACGCACCGCATCTACACATCTTTAAAATACCTCCAGGGATGGTGACTCAACTATTTCCCCAGGCAGCCTGTTCCAGTGCCTGACAATCCTTTCAGTGAAGAGATTTTTCGTAATATCCAATATAAACCTCCCCTGGCACAACTTGAGACCATTTCTTCTTGTACTCTGACTTGTTACTTGGGGCAATGGACCAATGCCCACCTTGCTATACCTCCTTTCAGGTAGCTGTAGAGAGCAATAAGGTCTCCCCTCAACCTCTTTTTCTCCAGACTAAACAACTCCAGTGCCCTCAGCCACAACTCGTTAAGACTTGTGCTTTAGACCCTTCACCAGCTTCATTTGTGTTCTCTGGACATGCAGATGAAATGTGACTAATTTCCTAGACTAACTGGAAATGAAGGAAGCAGTCCTCTGTCGTAGCAGCCCCTGCAGTTTGGTTACCACTGGTGTGGGGATGTAGTCCAAACCCTGCTCTGCCACACCTGAATTTACTGGCACATCTGTCCCGGTTTGAGCCAGGATAGAAGCAATTTAAGTAATTTTACTTCTCGGCAAGACAGATCCCAGCCCTAGGTCTACTTCTAACTTCCAGCAATTTTTTGTTATTGATGAATGTAAAGGGGATATGAGCCAGAGCAGCAGTACAAAACATTGTGGCTCTGAGAATGAGAAAATGTTCACACAACAATGATAGAAAAATATTTTGGATTCCAACAAGTAGGCAAATAGGAGTTTTCTAGGGACATAAATTTGTTAGTCCTCCAGGATAAGTATGCCATGATAAAATACAGTGATAAAAAAATTAGTGATTGAATTGCTTGGAATGGCACATGGAGAAGGGGGAAGGCAGGAGAGGTAATGTTAATAAATCATTGTCCTATCCAGTGGGCTTCCATTATTCAGAGAGAAGGGCAATTACCAAGGCATACCACTGCCCAGCTTTCAAAGTTTAACATTCCTATTTGATATCTGATCTAGCAAACAGTGTTAGAAGGTATCCAAGCAGCATGCAAAGCACTTTAAATGATTAAGGGAGCAGGGTGCATGAGCATGTGGGTGTTCTAGGCCATAGCACTCCAGTAATTAGATATTCATACAGAGGTATCTCCTTAGATATTTCTTGATATAGCCCAAATTTTGCTTCCATGAGAAGAGAAAACCACATTCCAGGCACTGTAGCAGCAGTGTGAGGTCTGAGGCTGCTGCATCTCTGACAGACAAAGGTTTATGCTGCCAAAATCAGAGCCTGTCTCCACTTCTTTCCTTTCTAAAGCTATGACTGTGCTCTGGCTGGACTCTTTTACAGAAAGGTCACTAAAGGTTGGCAAGATTGAGTGGGCAGTTCAGACACGGCCACCTCTTCACCCTTCCCAAATAACAGGTTGGTTGGCTCAAAATCCAGTGACTCTAATCCCACAGGACAGATTCAAACCTCAACATACCTTTTGCTCAGTGCAGTGAGTGTAATGACTATCCTTGAAAATACAACACAAAGCTACAAACTTACTTTGGCACAAAATTGCAGATACTTTGGTTTCTGCATTTGGATTTATCCCCTCTTTTTTCCAGAGATCATTGGAGGACTGACCAGGAATTAAGGAAGAAAAAAACCATCTTTCATCTTAATTGCATTTTTGCCCATCATAACCTTGCTGCCACCTACCACAACTGTCCCAGTAACCTCTGATAAATTAGGGAACGCTGTGTTGTATTAATTCTCACCTGGAACCCTCTCACTGACCTCCTGTCTGAGCTTGGCACTGCACCTTGACTCAGAAGTCCAGCTACAAAATAGGACTAATGAGACTGATCTGTCTCACTGGGGTGTGCATTCCTGTGTGTGTGTGTGTCTGTGAACACAAGGCAAAGACTGAGGCAGGCTTTTATAAATATTCAGTGGATGCAGAGTCCAACTGAGTGTACAGTCCAGTATGAACTGGATGTTGAAACATCAGTTTGGCTTACCTGATCTTTAGCCTTGCATCTTTATTTATGGTTTGAACCACCCACTCCTTCCCCAAGCCTAGACAGGGTTTAACCATTTGAAAGAAGAGGGACTCAGCACTCAGAGTAGCTGTAGCTGTGACAAGATAAGGATACAAGCTTTGCAGGGAGGGCTACTTACTGTGTGTATTTCCCTTTGCTTTTGAATCTTGCTTCAACACTCCATGACACTTATCAAGCCTCTTGCAGATTCAAAACTAATTTACAGAGCAGAGAAGGAACCTACTAGAACCAACATCTCTATGCTGCAGGTCAAATGCTCTGTTGTTTTCATTTTGCTTGGTCAGAAACAGCCCTCCCCTTGCTGCTGTGCCATGAAACAGAACTTTGAGTGGAAAAAGGCAGATAATAGGCAGGATGTCAGCCTGCTAACCCTGGACTAGTTAAAGCTGACATATGCCTTTCACAGTACCTCATACCAGCTTGGGTTGTCAAGTTCACAGGCTAAAAGTTGTCTTTGAGTCTCTGACAAGGATAGCCATTTCATCCAGCTGCAATAGCTTTCTTTTGGTTTGTGGGAAAGGCCCACAGAAAAGCCTCTTTCCTGTGGAAAGATCCACTGACCTACCTGACCTATGTTGATTCACCTTAGCCTGTCTGTTGTTGATCTTCTTTCCTTGAGATTTTAATATGAAGAAGCATGGGCCTGACCCTGCTCCTGCTGACACAGATATCAATGGTCTGTAACTCCAGGGATTGTATGGAGCTGCATCATGAGGGTCTTTCAGGCCCTGACACAAATGAGTTTCCACCTACCTTCAGCTGGCAGGCCAGAGGCTGCTTACTGAAATTGATGGTCACAATCAGGCAGGTGTCCCGGCAGCATTAGCTCCTTCCTCTGGGTCATGTTTGCTCTGTAAGTTTCTAGTGTTGGTCCACAACTCAGTAGTTGTCATTTCACTGGCTGTAATGTTCTGGCATTCAGAAGAGAGATGCTTTCATTTTTAGCACAGAAAACACAGTGGATCAAGGCAAGAAGAAGTCAGCAAACTGCCATCTCCATCCTCCTCAACCTTCCTCCCATCTTACTTGAAGAAATTATAGTAGCAAACACATCTGTCTGGTTTGTGATGGATCTGAATGTCCTACCAAAAAGACTCCCAGGAATCAACTCTTTATAAAGAGAAGAAGCTCTCAGGTCCTGTTAAATACCATTGTCGATCAGTGGATCAAGATGCCAACACTGTCTGCATCTCCTTTGCATTTGCACCTACTGATCACTCTATCAGCACCAGCTGCACCTTTTTGCTGAGCTGTCATAGGGAGTTACTGACATGCAGCACCTGAATGGAAAGATTTCATGATCCTAGAGACAAAGCCATGGGTACTGTATCTCGTATCCATATGGGGTATGCAGTCTAACCCAAAGCAACCCTGAGATATGGACTGACCAGGTCAAACCTTTATGTTCAGTGGACACATTCATGCACTTAAATGTCCATGCACCTTTGCACTGCTAATAAAACAGGATTAGTTCTCATTAAAACGCTAAACTAAAGAAGCACTCGTTCATTGTGCTTGGGCTTAGAATGTCAGAAAACTCCCCAGAACCTCCTGTTCAAGATCAGTTATTCTATCACTGGCTATTTGTATGTAGTATGTGGTACTACTCTTGCCACTGTGAGGTGCACAGTGCAATAGCTGAAGACCTCTCCTGTGCTGCTGTAGATGGTAGATGTTGTGTACTTGGGAGCTCACTTGCTAGGGTGCTGCTGAGCCCCGGCCACTGAATCACCTAACAGCATTGCATGCATTTTAACAGAACACAAATCGTTCAAGCTTTTAAGTTATCTTCACTCTTTCACAACCCAGGAAAAAGTGCTGGTTTATATCTCCTTTTCTCCAGTCAAAGAGCATGTTCTGCAGCCTAGGCTCTGAGCACTTTTGTTTTAACCAGTGCTGAATGCCAACCCCCGAAGTACTCACTCAATGGATATTAAAATGCTTAAGTGAACTGTACCTAGGAGGAATGCGGATGTGGGAACTTTGTTCTAGGCAACAGAATATTATCTGGTTTTAACCAACAGACACTGGCAAATTGGTTTTCATCAGACAGCATCTTTGTCTCAGAAGAACACACAAATTGAATGTTAGCAATGTGCACCAGAGTGCCATTCCAGAAGATGTGTATTAGCTACCTCACCAAAGAGAGAGCAGGAAGAGGCTTTCCAGAGAGGTTGCATCCCATCCTTTTGAGCAATCCTTGAGTTATTATCTCAGGATCTCACATCTGAAGTACTGTAATAAATGGCACTATTCATTAGGAAACTGGCATTCCACTGTCACCTTCTGGTATCTCTAAATGGATTCTCAGAGTGGGCAGGCTTAGTGAGTCTCTGATTTGGATGGGGGAACCTTTTTCCACAGCTGTAATAGACCCATTGTGACAGCAAAGATATGCCTGGGCTGCCAGTATTTTCTAGGACATTCACACTCAACATTTTCCATAAAATAGTGAAAAATACTCTGTTAGAGATTTGGAAAGTCTTCACTCTCCAACATCCTGGAGCCTGTACTCTCATAATCCACCTTTACTTTGGCTGGCCTTGCCACCATCTGGTGAAGTGCCACCACCTGACCAGTGTTTCCCAGGCATGGGTGAGAGCTCATCTTGTCCCAGTGGTAGCAGATCATTTGCCCTGGAAAGACACAGGGAGGAGGGAGGGGCCTTCCTTGCCCTGAACCTGCTGCTCTTGCTAGAGATGTACTTGTGAACCTGAAGCTTGAGAGAGGCATCTGGGTCTGTCCGCCTGCCATGACCACTGAAGTTTTGGGATGCAAAAGTAGCTCTCATTTGTCTGTGCAGCAACAAAAACTACTAGGGAAAACTGGCCATTCACCACAGCACATTAGAGGCTTTAAGAAGTGACCTGCCACAGACATGACACAGCTTTGTCACTCCTCTGCCAGCCGCTACCACTCCAGCTTGGCACATGTCAAACTGTTTTTAAAGTGAATTGGTTTCTCTTTAATTCCTCCTTATCACTCCCATCCAAGCCCGTGGTGACACCACATCTTTTGTCATCAGCTTTGGGAGGACACATGGCAAGGTGAGGAGGAATGGCGAGAGCTGACTTCCTGGCTCCAGGATTACCTGGAGTGTGCAGCTTGGTGCAAGGAGGAACTCTGTGTCTTCCTTCTAACCAGGAAAAATCCTGCCTTTTATGAAGGGGGGATTATGGGATTCCTTCAGTCAGGCCAGGATTTTGCCCTTCTTCTTCTGGAAGCACACACTGTAGAAGTAGCTGCAAGTGGACAAGAGCTCAAGTGAGAGGCAGTGCTACTCTACTGCTGCTGCTGTGCCAGGGATAGTAGCAGGCTGAGGGCACAGAGGAAAGCAATAGGGTTCACCAGCACATGGCATCATTTCAGATGAGGAGGTGTCTTCCTCAGGTCCTGCACAGTGATCTCTTTGTTTCCAGAGTAGGTGCAGAAGCCATTGTATTTGCTTAGGACTTTATGGAAACCACATGCAATTGACTTAGAGACTGATGCTACCAACACCTGCCATTACTATTTATGTCTGTTTTTAATATATTTTCACACAATGCTGATGCAGCATAATCTCTGTTCTTTAATATCCTTCCTGGAAGCTGAACTTTGCCAAGAAATTTCACACAACCACATGTAGAAACAACCTGATATATTTCCAGCAGAAATGGATGAAACTTTCTGTGTAATTTTTGGTGGCTTGAAAGGTTGTGTCTGACCTTACCACCCACAGGTATGCCAGCATCTTATGAAAAAGAGAGGAAAGCTCAGAACATGTTGGCTTCCCATGGGCACACTGATACAAGGAGCATGGCCAAGCCCCTGGCCACTGCAGCTCCTCATGGCAAATGACAGCTTTAACTGCTTGGGAATATGCTGAATTTCTCAATTATGTCCCACTTGCTGTGAATGATAGACCTCTTGAGCCTTTAGATGAAGGACTGCATTGTTTCCCTGCATGGAAATTTCCAAACCAAATCCCAAATCTTGATTCCTAGCCTACACTGATTTATAGTACCCTAAATAGCAGGACTCATTAGAGTGTTTTTTTTAAATGTAAAAATGTAAATGCAAGTGAAATAAGCTGTACTTGACTTACAGTTACACTAGCAGCTTATTAATGCTATGTGAGTGGGTATATGCACAAAATGTATACAAGTAATCTGCCTCCTTCTTCCTGACAAAGCAGCTTTAATACATTCTTCTCTTAGGTATTTGTTGAAGAAAAGACTAGAAACCAAACCTGAGCTATTTGAATCATCTGCATCAGTACATCTGAGCTATGTGATTCTCCTTTCCTCCTCCTGACAACAGAATCTCTTCTGCTTGTTTCCCCCTCACTATTCTATGTAGCTTTTGGATATCACCTATGGAAACCATGTCAGCTTCTCCAAACTAGATTTTGTTTGTAGCTT
This sequence comes from Chaetura pelagica, assembly GCF_000747805.2. Taxonomy (NCBI): domain Eukaryota; kingdom Metazoa; phylum Chordata; class Aves; order Apodiformes; family Apodidae; genus Chaetura; species Chaetura pelagica. The sequence continues at coordinate 2,322,050 of NW_009953649.1, forward strand.
GTCACAATTCAGTAGTGACACAAAACTCAGTTTCATCCCTGCATTTTGGCTTAAGTTAAAAAAGTATTTGATATAAGGAGCCTTTGCTCTTTAACACGTAGATGTTTACCAGTATACTTTGGCAGCTTCTTTGGACATCAGCACAGTATCTGTGGAAAGCTTAAAATCCTGAGTCTCTGCTGCTTGTTCCTTCCATGCTGTGGTAGAAGAAACCATTGAGCCTTGTCATGCCTGGATGAATCCAACACTTGCTTAGGAGCTCTGGGTTTCTAGCCAGGAGCTGCTGCAAGCACCTATTCCCTTCTTTCTAAAGTCCTTTCCATCCCTTTCACCCATGTGCTTCTGGCCCATATTCAGACTCCCTCATATATTGCTTATGTCCACCAGCACCAGCAACATGCAGGTGACCCAGACCCCAAGCTACTTCTGAGGTCTGTAGAGAGGCTGGTGTGACAGTCCTATACCTCTTGTTTTAGTTGTTTCTCTATTCCACCTTCAAAATCTCAGCAGTCCTGCTCACCTCTCTCTCTCTCATGGTCACTTATCCTCACCTGAGGGACATCATGCTGTTTCTATGCTGCTCCCTAGCCCATGGCATCCAAAAAGGACTGGTAGGAGAAGTGCTTTGCAAGATTTTTTCCCCAGTGAAAGAGAGACCTGATTTCACAGGGCATCCCTCCTACCAAGTGGACCAGATGACAAGAAAGAAAGAGAAGAAATCATTCTCTTGAAGACCTGCACCCTGCAGAGACAGAACCACTGACTGCCCAAGTCCTCCCTCCTGTCACTCCTGCAGGTGTAGAGGCAGGCTGACACATACCAAAGCAGAGAAGTGGGAGGTGAAGGTTAAGGCAGGAAGGAGAATCATAAACCCTCTCTCCCTGCTCAGGGAATAAATTCTGTGTATCCCAGAGGCCATGAACTATATGCCTTTCAAAGGCAGATATTCCCAACAAATCCATGCCTAAATTAGGCCCTACTACAGTACACCAGGTCTTTCTGATATTCAATACCTCCTTCTGCTTTAATAGGGCTATCTGAGGTCTAGCAAACTCCTCTCATGTTTCAGATGATGGCAAGCTGCTTTTTAATACTCTGTGCCATTGCTGCTTAGCATGGTAGGAGAACTGAGTGGCTGCTCTACCCAGATCCCACCTCGCTTGCATTTCCGTAACTATGTCAGGAAAATTACAAGTGAATCAAAACACCTTTCAGCACAAATTCCTTTTGCTAAGAGGCAACCATAGTCTTCCTGTAACATCTGAGCAAGAGGCAATCACTGCCACGACAGCTTGGGTGTTGCCTCTGGAATTTGGAAGGATGAAATCATCACACGTCCCACCACTCTGCTCACTTTGAGGCATTTCTGACTAGGCTCATATGATGTGGTTGCCTCCAATTAGAAGGGACTGGGATCAGTGATTCAGGAGGTCACTTCCAGTCCTGCAACCTTTAAATAGCATGGAAAGAGTTAGTTTGAGGTTACCAGTGGAAGGCAACGATAATTGTTAAAAATGGCTCAGGGCCGGGTAGTATGTGATTAGGGCAGGAGAGGGGAGATACTTGTCCCAGCTGTTGTGTAACTCAGTTCATGACTTTTGGCAAATCTGTAGTCCCACTGTCCTTAATGTTTCAAGTAAGTTTGTCCCCTGGGAGCGATGGCTCTTCCCAGCCTCTCTAAGGCCCTGTGATCTCTGTGTATCATTGACTCATGCTGGCTACTGGCCATCAGTCTGGGTCAGCAGCAAGATACTGACTGACAGGATGATTCAGAGTCACTAGAAGCAGGCACTATACAGTGTTGTATCATATACAGTTTTGTATCAATGGCACCCAGATCTAGATGGATGCACTCCTCATGTATGCAACTATCCCTTACCTGCATTTTGATTCTGTCTTGGGAACATCTCCTTGCAGGAAGCAACAGACACCATTGCATTTTCTGGTCCAACCCACTGCAGGGCAGTTACAGGCTCAGGAGTATGCTTTTATAATGCAGCTAATTGGTAGGAAAGGCTACTTTAATAGTCTTTACTCCTTTAAAAAAGCCAAAGTCAAGCAGTCTAATTGACTACCACAAAATAAAGTCCTTCCTTTCTTTTCCAAATGCCTGCCCATTATTAAAAAATATCCTCTTGACCAAACTGGGACAAGATCCCTGCACACCTTTGGCATACAGAGCCTCAAAGGAACTTTCTTACACAGGGTATGAGACTCAAAATATTTATGCAAAAATGTGTTTCTATGGATGTGTTCATATTCACATGTAATTACCCAGCAGCAAAGCATTTTACAGCCTTGTCCTCTCTCTATCTCCAACAAAGCTTGCCTTCAATGTTTCAGTGAGGTACCAATTCAGTCTTTACATCTTTCTACTGTGAAAGCAATTGTATGATGTTTGTCAGCAATATTTCTTGTCTGTTATAAGCAGCACCAACAACTGATTTTTATTTCCTTAAAGAAGAAACACACATCTATGCTCTCTGAAGGAAAAAAAAAAAAAAAAAAGTATAAAACATTTCCTGAGCAATAATTTCTGGGCATGATGTGATGCCAGTCTCGAGCCCTGATGCTGAAAATTGTTGTTCTGTAACTTATTACTGCCAGTTCCTCCTTTAGCCTGCAGATGAGAGTGCATGGACTAATAACTCAGCAGAATAATACATGTGGTAAGATGTTCAGTAATACTCAGCTTCACCCATGCATTCTTTCTCCTCTGTTTTTGTACAGAGTTCCCCTTCTTCTTACAGTTAAGCCTGGACATATTTTTCTATTTTAAATTTTCCAATGATTTGTACAAGAGAGTATTAAATCGCTAAAGGGCATATTAAGTATTACAGCTTTGTTAAACTTGAATGAAGCAATGCAAGTCTGGAACACATTTAATAAATCTGCAGCTTGATAAGCAAACTTTCTTTGCAGAATCTGACATTCCTTTGCATTACTCACCTACGTGAAAGAGCTGCCTCTAATTCTTTTATTCTTTTAACTTCCTCACTCCAGGACTCAAACCAGCTGCAGGCCTCCCCTTCTCTTGGCACCATATAATTTAAAACCCTTTCCATGGCCTTCAGAGGAAGGTGTGCAGGAGCCGGGCAGCGGCTGCAGAGCTGTCTCCGTGGCCTCACTGGAGTACTCCTCACTTAGATTTTTCCAGCTTTTTTTTTTTGTTTTTTTTTCCTTCTAAGTTGGAGAATGAGCACACAGCATTTAGCTCTGGGGAGGATTCACTCTGTGTGTGTTTGTGTCAAGAAGACACCTATGTCAGTTAATGCAGGGGGAAGAGATCAAATCAGGCCATTCAGAATTGCCTGGGAAAATTGGGAGACTGATGACTTATTTTTTTTTTAAACCTTTTGTTTTAAATTTTTTTTACATTGTTCTATCACATTAAAACCCACAGGTCATTTCCAGGGTGATTCATCTTAATTTCACCCACAGTAACCATTGGATTAGGATCCCTGAGGAAAAGCTTGTGAACCATGAGGCTATTACAGTGGCAATGTAAGGTGGAAAGTCAGTTTTGATGGATGACAACTCTTCTAGAAGACTTTGCTACTGATTTCTGCTGGTGGTGTATCACACCACCATGTCTATCTGACTCTGCACTTTCTTGCCTCATAGAGTTGTTCTGGTCTATTTGCTGTGTGCTATGCTTATGTTTAACATATTAAATTAATTCATTTGGGAAGATTATGAAGCCCACTTCAACAGAGATTTCATACCTTAGGAGAAGCCTGTATAAACTCCCAGACCTGTTGATAAAACAGTAAAGAGGAAAACCTTCAGGCCTGTATGATGAAAGCTTCTGCTTTCTCATATCATATGATAAATAGCCTTAGTAGAGTCAACACTTCTTGCCTGAGATAGCCTCTTGCACAGTCCTAGACTTTCTCTTGATCCCAGACTGGAGGGGAAGGTTGATAACAGCAGAGCAGGCACACGGCTACATCACTGTTGTGCTCCTGCAAGAGCTCCTGACAACTACTTTATTCTTACAGCTGCACCTGTGGTGAGACAGTGAGCCAATTCCTTGATGAGATTTAATTCCTCTATTTAATGTCTCCCTTTGCAATGTCTTGTAATAACTTCATTTTAAATTATGTGAAGAGTGACAATAAAACACATGGGCACAACTTTTTCGACCCACTTGTAAACAGCACTTCACAAAACAGAAGTGATTTCTTCATGAAAATCCAACTGCTAGTGGGTGCTCAAATGGCTGATGTTGCGGGGCTGGCAAACTCAAGGGGAGTTTCACAAGACCTTGACAGCCATCAGCAGGACAGCAAAAATCATGGCTGCTGTCCAGGACCCTGGGCTTTCCCTGGAGTGCAGCACAAAGCAGCTGTGTCTGAAGGGACTCCAATTCCTCCTCACTGGGCTGCTCATGATGTCAGTGCAACAGCCCATTGCTCACCGCTCATCTGTTGGAGAGTCTGCCCAGTTGTGTGTCACTGTACTGGGGTACTGCCCGGGCACTCAGCTTGATGCCCAGGACTAGCAAGGGAACAAGAGAGGAGGGTGAGTAGGCAGAGGAGATGACAGTGTCCCTGCAGTACAAGACACAGCCTTCCATTCAGGAGAGAAGGGCAAATGGTGTTGGCAGAACAGTAGCTGCAGGATTGATGGTTGAGTCCTTGAGCCTAGTGAGAGGAAACTGGATGTCCTTCTCCTTTAAAGTGAATGTACAGTAGCAGGTCCCCATGATGTGTGCCAGACTGGCAGGACAGAAAAAGAAAGCCAGTCGATGTGAAGAGGGCAAGTACTGTATTGACAGCAGAACCACAAGGCTCCTCATGCTTTTCTGATGACACGTTTCAACCCAGATGAAGCTCTTTAGGAGTGAGCTGCCTCATGTGTCATAGCCCTCAAATCCTTGGCCTCTGCACTGAGACTACCAACGAGAATGCCAACTATGATGGTGGGTTTATTTTCACCAGACTGAATGGACTTCCCTCTCATTCCACAGAGAGCACGAGACAGCTGTAAGTTAGCAACAGCTTTTCCTTGGAGAGGGGCCCGAGGCATAAGATTTAAACCACCTAATCTCTCTGTGCCCGTGTCCCAGGATCAATGTTCTGCCAGGACCAAAATAGCAAACAAGGAACCACAGGCGAGTTCACCTAACAGTAATTGTCCATACGCTGTGTGGTGCTGCTGGAGGAGAGGTAGTGGGAAGGTGGGAAGGCTCCTGCTTCAACTGAAGTGCTAGGAAGAAACATTGGTGTCTGTTCCTGAAGCGCAAGACTGGGTAAGTCAAGTGCTTCTAATTGTGCCAAGCAGAGCTGGGATTGGTGAACAACCTCGAGAGAACAGTGACAAGGTTTAGGATGTTCCTCTTTTCTGGGCTTTGGTGTCACCAGAAGAGAGGTTGCCATCTGTGCAGAAGTTTAATTTGCTCTTCACACTGCCAAAAGCCAATGGGAACTTGGCTTTGCAGGTTTTATGTCTGTTGATTGAGGACTGTTTTTGCCCCAGCCTGGAAGGGATTTTTCACATCCTTTGTTTCTTCAATTGGCTCTTGAAAGCAAGCTGTATGTTGTCCTGTCAGCATGCAGCAAGATGCTTTCTCTCTTCCTACCATCTCGAGAGAGTTTGTCCTCTCAGTGATCTCCACAGATGTGGCCGCTCCCCAGTTTTCCTCTCCCAAGTCACCCCCCTGCAGCCTCTCGCTGCTCTGGGTGCCTGGATGTTCGCTGCCTTCCGAACCCCTGGCAGCTCTGGCTGCCCCCAGGCTCTCTCAGACCGCTCCCTTCTTCTGACAAAACACCACTCCTCATCCTCCTCGCTGGCTGCCCAGGCTTGCAGGTTCCCGAGGGAACCAAGCCGGGGACGCTGCCGAGCGCTAGATCCGAGGGGAAACCACGGAGCCAGCTCCGGTACCGAGTCCCTCGGGCTGTTCTGCGGCCGGGAGCCACCCCCGGCGCTGCTCCCCTGCC
>NW_009953649.1:2328044-2346962 GCF_000747805.2 Chaetura pelagica
GAACGCGGCTCCCTCTAGTGCCCGCCTGACGCCGGGCAGCGAGGGGCTGGGGGGAAACATCCCGGTCAGAGCCGGGGGTGCCCTCCATAGAATCGTTTTGGCTGGAAAAGACCCTGGGTAATCAGACCCAGCCGTTAACCCAGCACACTGTGAGATGCACCACTAAACCACGTCCCTGAGCATGACCTGGTGAGTTTGCAGAGGAGATCACGTCGGGCAGGAGGGTTGATCTGCCTGAGGGTAGGGAGGCTCTGCAGAGGGAGCTGGACAGGCCGGATCGGTGGGCTGAGGCCAATTGTATGAAGTTCAAGAAGGTCAGGTCACAGCAACCCTATGTAATCCCACAGGGGTGGGGGAGGGCGTCTGGAAAGCCGCCCAGAGGAAAAGGTCCTGGGGGTATCTCCAGGCAGGTCCTCCAAGCTGTCTGCAATTCCTTTTGGCTGCGGCTCGGGAGGCAGCAGGCACCACATATCCGTGTGGAGAGCATCACCAAGGTTATCCACTGTTTTCTCCATGCTGTTAATCTGGAGAAGAAAAGAAAAAAAAAGCCCACCCAGAACAGAAAAGAAGCTCACGGGGAAAGGAAAACCTTCACCTCTTGCATGAAGAATAATTTGTTCGCTTTCCCCTGTTTCTCAATATAGAAGCTCTTTTTCCCAAAACAGGATGTTGGGCCAGGGAGAGGTAATATAAACAGATGCATTCTTTAAAAGCTCGCAGTGCATTTTTGCAGAGTACAGGCTCTGCATTGAAATGCAGAGACCCATGAGGTCTCAGGGACCTAACAAGGGACCACAGCAGGAGAAAAAACCCTTCCTCTGAGAGTCAGCCCAGAGCCTTCCTTGACTTAAGCAATTCTTCTGGAGAAGCAAAGGGCAGAAAGTTGTGACTGAGAGGTGAAGAAAATCTTTAAACAAAGCTGATATTGGCTGACTGGTAGAAGAAAACTTGAAACGGTATTATAGGCAGCTTTTCTTCCTTTTATAAATATGCAGTATTAGTTAATTTGCACCAGCAGTGGCCATTGCTGACAGGAACCAAACAGAAGACAGACCCTGTCTCTACTGGCCTCCCCTCAGACTGGCTCTAACACCTAAAAGCCAGTGACTTCCAGGGTTATTTAGCAGCTCCATCTGGATCCATCACTGTGTCTGGACCTGGGTTGAACCCTTTCACCTGTTGCTGTATGCTCCTGTCTTTTATCAGGCTTTTCACAAAGTGTGCCTTCAGCAGCAGGGGCAGGGAGAGTGGAGCCAGAGCAGCTGCAACTGGCCTTTCTGCCAGCTCCTTTAAGGATGTCCAGCAGCTTCATACCTGCATTGGGAGTATCTACCCTTGTCTCCCCTTGTGCAGGGTTCTGCTCCTTACATCTCACCTAGCATCTCACCTTATCTCTGGTTTCTCCACTCTGGTCTCCAACCTTCTTTCAAACTTTGTAGAAGCAAACCCCTCCTGTCTTTCTTGGCCTCACCTCTAGTACTGTGTGCAGTTCTGGGCCCCTCACTTTAGGAATGATACTGAGGTGCTGGAGCAGGTCCAGAGGAGAGCAACAGGGCTGGTGAAAGGACTAGAGGGGAAATCTTATAGAGATAGGATAAGGGAGCTGGGGTTGTTTAGCCTGGAGACTCAGGGGGGACCTTAATCACTGTCTTCAACTACCTGAAGGGAGGTTGTAGTCAGGTGGGGGCTGGGCTCTTTTTCCAGGCAACCAGCAACAAGACAAGAGGAAATAACCTCAAGCTGCTCTAGGAGAGGTTTAGGTTGAATATTAGTTAATACTTCTTCACGGAGAGGGTGATTAGACATTGGAATGGACTTCCCAGGGAAGTGGTGGAGGCACCGTCCCTGGATGTGTTCAAGGAAAGGCTGGATGTGGCACTTAGTGCTGTGGTCTAGCCATGTGGTGGTGTTGGTCATAGGCTGGACTTCATGATCTTAAAGGTCTTTTCCTTTGCGATTCTGTGATTCTTGTCTAAAAAACTTCGGGGTGGTTCAGAGTGCCATAGTTAAGTTTTTAACCTCTACACGTATACCTGGTTATGTTCCTATACAAGTGTAGGAACCCAACACACACTAACTGCCGTGCTGCGGTGGGAACTTGCTGTTGCTGTGTGTGCCAGCCTGGTTTTGCTCCACTTGGTTATTTCAGATGGGGGTTCCCTTTAGGGTGGCACTTCCCTACAGGCCTCACTGGCCCTGAGCAAATAACAACCAGAAACCAGGCCTGAAGTCCTAACAGCTAATGCTATGCTTCCCCCAGGATGAGCTACTGAATCCCAGTGCAATCTTCAGGGCTTGTCCACACCATTTCTCTGCCAGGTCTCCTCTTTAGCAATGCAAATGGGAATAATAATAAGGGAGCAATACCTTTTGACTCACTGGACAAATGCAAACCACTTTTGGACTAACAGGCTGGAAAAAAACAACAGATCCTTGGGTTTGGCTTGGCTTACTATTTTTTCTAAAAGGCTGTTTGATCTAAACTGCAAAGACTGGCATGCAATGGAGCAGAAGGAAGAAGGAAAAACCAGCTATGCCCAGGCACTGAGCACTGCAGTCTAGGCCTCCTCAGCAAGCGGCTCCTGCAGTTTAACCTGCACTCATCCACCTCTTGCTTAAGGTTTCCCCTGCAGATGAACCTTTTGTTAGTTTTCAATTGCAGCATCTACTACTCAGTTGATCATTAATCCTGTGAGGTAAACACAGTATTATTACTATTAGTTATTGCTAGTACTGTTAGTTATTACTAGTAAGTACTATTTGATCCTAAATGTTGACTGTAAGAGGAGTCTTCAAGGGTATGATGTGGCACTGCTGGCTTCACAGTGCACCAGGGCTGGTGAAAAAAAGGGATATTTTGGGGTAGGTGATGTTACCTGTTGCTTCCAGGCAGGAAAATGAGGAGGTTTTCCCCATGGAAAACTTCCCCAGGGAAATTCTCAGTGCCTTTTTTTTATTTTCAGGGGAATATACACTAGAGCAAAGTCCCCGAGATCTGCATTCAGCTACCCGGGCTCCTTTCTGAGCCTGAGACTGACACAGAAGGAGAAAGACGGAGGCTGAAGTGCCAGGGGCAGGCTGGGCAGTTGCACCTCAGCTGGATTTTGAGTGGCCTGGGGCACTTGCTGCTGGGATCGGTGGGAGGCAGAGGAGAACACTTCTTGCCGGCAGAGACTGCAAACAGCACAAGCGCTTGGGTTTGCAGAGTCTGGCTCCACCGCAGCTATTGTGATCCCTGCTATTCAGGAATTCTACAAAACCGGACCAACTCTCATAAAAGTTCTGCAGAGTAGATAAATACTGTGCTCCAGCCTTCGCGGCGAGGGGAAAAGGAAAGCTTTAAGCAATTAGGCCGCCCCACACAGCGACTCCGCATCAAGCCGGGTCACCAGCTGCGAGGGGCTCCTAAGGCAGCCGTGCCTCTGCATCCTGCATCCTGCCCTGCCGCCTGGGACGGCACCAGCACCAGCACCGGCACAGCTGGAACTGACAGCACCCGCACCGCTGCAGCCGCCGGACTGCCCGCCCCGGCCCCGGCACGGCTGGGACTGACAGCACCGGCACCGGCACGGCTGGGACTGACAGCACCAGCACCGGCACCGGCACGGCTGGGACTGACAGCACCAGCACCAGCACCGGCACAGCTGGAACTGACAGCACCCGCACGGCTGTAGCCGCCGGGACAGCAGCCACGAGGGGGGGAAGGGATGGGACACCATGAGACCACATGTATTTTTTTAAGGAAAGAAAGGGCCTTCCTCATGTTAGCAAGGAGCAGCAGCTTTCCTAAAAGATGCTGAGCTGTGGCTAAATACCTTTTCCCTGACTTGCCGCAGTAAGCTTTGCTATCTCTTCTGCGCTTTTCCATCTGCATTGCAGAGAAGTTAGAAGCCCTTTGGTTGGAGCTGTTCTTGGCCGAGGTTTTGCTGACACCTGCGTTCCCCTTCCCACGGTGAGAACAGTGAAGTGGGTTGGGTCTCATCTTGCCTTCCTCACAGGAGGTGGCTGCCATGGTGCTCTACCTACAAAAGATGAAAATGCTTCAGGCTCCTTATGGGGTGACCCATACACGCCTGTAAGGGATCCCAGTAAGTTTGAGAAGAGCCTCCTTCCCCCAGACATAAGAGGATATTCTCTTTTCTTTCTAAGAAGCAAAAAGCTTTTTCATTTGACTCAAAAGATATTGTTTTGGAAAATCAGAGCTGACCACATAATAATTCCTTCTCCCAGTTTTGGAGTGATAAGACATGTGCGATGCTGCTTGACACTGTGATATTTATAAGACAAAGTAGAGGTCAAATTTGCTGAACAGTTTCCAAATTCCAGTGAGGTTTATCACAAAGAGTCCCATGCACGGACCCAAGTGGCGTGACCGACTAGGGCTGGATTGTGGAGACACTAGAAAGCTCAGTTTCCAGCCAACACTGATGGGCCAAATCATGTTCTTTGGTGGCAAAACCTGCTGGAAAGCTACAATTTTGTGAGGACTCCAGGGAGTTCTCAGAGCACAGTTTCTGACAAGAAGCCCCACTGTGAGGAGCTGGGTTTTCAAGCTTCCAAGAAGCAACACTGTTCTCTATCAGCATCGTCCTGCCTGGGTCTGGCAAGAAGCAGCCCAAGCTCAGTGGGGCCTGTGCCTGTGGGGCAGGCAGGAGAGGCTACCACCCTCCCTTCCCTGCACCTTCACATCTCTGCTGGACCTCTCAAGCCTCCTTGGAAAAGAGGCACTGGTAGGCTCTCCTTGCCAGCTTTCTGTCCCAAGAAGTGCAGGAAGAAAGGTTTTCCCACAGCAAGTGCTGACAGGGCTAGCACAAACTTGTCCAAGGGAGACTTGGCAGAAATGCCCACCAGCTAGCTAGGACTGAGAAACTGGCTCCGTTTCCCTCTCCCTGCTCAGACAACAGCCTGCAGGGCTCCTGCTGACACCGAGCGTCCCTGCTCACGCCGGAGGACTGACGCTGCTGAGACTTCTTTGCACCCTGATGCGCTCACCTGCCAGCGCATTTCAGCCTCCTGGCCCGAAGCCAAAGGGGACGGATTTGGCGTTGCTAAGCCTCAGTTATTTCAACAGAGACAGGTTGGGGCTCGCTCTAATACTCAGAGCAGAAACTAGATCTGGAGCAGGAACAAAGCTGACACCTATAAGATGGGCTCAACCTGAACAGTGGTCCCCCAGTACTGAAGTTTAGAGCAAGGCTCAGCAGCCTTTGCTCCTCCACAAAGCATGGACACTTGGACACAGGAGGTTGGATTATGTCCACATTTGCTCAGTCTCCCTTAAGATTCTCCCCAGAAGACATACGCAAAAATTTTAATGATGTGTGCTGTCCTGGAAAGGGAGGGACCTGGAGGAGATGAGGGGAAAGCATCAGATCTCACAGCTGAGAGGCATATGCCCCTGGTCTGATAGCTGAAGAAGCCTTCTGGTTTATGGACACAACAGAAAAAAACAGCTAGATGGTGAGCTGAGCAAGAACTGTCTTTTCACTCCATGTTCATGTTGCTTGCTGAACAGTAAGGCATTGGTTCATGTTCTGGGTTTCTAGAGACTGCAGAAAACGAAAGGAAAATGGAAGTTAAGACTACCTACTGGAACACAGGTTTGATGAGTCTTCAGGTAGGCTACAAGTATCACATATTGCAGGAGAAAATGTGACCATATTCTTGTGAACAGCTAAATTTACAAGACATGACTTCAGCCACCCATCCATCTGCTTATATGGTTTTCCTGCTACAGGATCACCTTTCCCAAAGATAAAACTATCTTACAGCCATGCCAGTTCTGCAGGTGTTCATTGTGCTACTAAGCAGATACTAAGCAGGAATTAATCTTTGTCCCAAAAGGCCATAAATTATCTGCTGAAGGGCTAAAAAGTCATTCATATTTTGGCAATTACCTGAAAAGTTTGCAGAGTTTTAAGGACAAGATCAGGGAGACAACTCCATATTAACTAAAATTCTCCATGGTACTTGTTTTGCCTTCTAAAATCTAGGACTAATCTTAAAGCAGAAAAGAAAGTTTAAGGATTAAGACACTTGGCTAAATTGTAATTGGTGCTTTTTCACAACATTCCTGTGTGACACTGGGAATATCACTTACCCACTTGCTGTATCCATTCCCAATGCAGGAACTGGGGATAACAGCACTTCTTTACCTCCACTGTGGATCAAACGGATAAAGATACTCATCGTTTTCCAAGATGCTTGGAAAATATGGTTAGTACAGAAATACCGTACACAGACTGACTGTGGGAAATACACCAAATACTGCCTATGGATTATTTAAATACAAAGAAATTGAGAAAGTGAAAATAGCAAAGGTTCACAACTCTTCACTGAGGCATAGGTGCCTCACTGCCACTTCTTCTAGTACATCTCTCCAGCACAATACTGTGACTCTTGTCTTCTTTGGGGAATCAGAGACTAATGACTCGAGTTGATCTCCCCTCCCTGAGTTTACACACAAACTAGACTGGAGGCTCCTAGAAGAGAAATTCCTGTGTGCTGTGGGAAGCTGTACAAGGGACTGTATCTTTTGTTTCTGCCGTGGACTGTAACTGCCCGTTTTTCCTGCACCCAAACTGGAGATGACAATTTGCTGCCTGACAGTGCTCCTGTGAGCCCTGAGGTTACCTACAGTCTCCCATATTTTCCTGCCCTGATGAAAAAGAAAACCTCGGGAATACTTTCTCTTGTAGCACAGTAACTAAATCATCATCAGCACCACTGCATGGAGAAGGATTTGATTGATACAGCCCATTACTTGCACTCAGCCTGGAGGGAGGTTTGCTGAAGGATCAAATCTATGTCTCAGATCAGCTCTTGCACATGACACACAGGTGTAAGCTGTATGCTTATCCTCTGCCAGGTTTGTGAGGGAGAGTGGCAATTCAGAAGTGCATGGAAAAATCCCTCAAAAAATGCTAACTTAACACAAATCATGAACCTGAAGTATCACAGAATCACATAATCTTAGGGGTTGAAAGGGACCTCAAAAGATCATCTAGTCCAGCCTCCCTGCCAGAGCAGGGTCACCTAGAGCACATCACACAGGAACACATCCAGGCAGGTTTTGAATGTCTCCAGAGAATGAGACTCCACAACCCCTCTGGGCAGCCTGTTCCAGTGCTCTGTCACTCTCACAGTAAAGAAGTTTTTTCTGATGTTTACATGGAACCTCCTATGTTTGCACTCATTGCCCCTTGTCCTATCACTGGACATCACTGAAAAAAGCCTGGCTCTGTCCTCCAGACACTCGCCCTTAACATATTTGTAAACATTTATTAGATTGCCCCTCAGTCTCCTCTACTCCAAGCTAAAGAGACCCAGCTCCCTCAGCCTTTCCTCATAAGGGAGATATTTCACTCCCTTAATTATCATCTTCGTAGCTCTGCACTGGACTCTTTCAAGCAGTTCCCTGTCCTTCTTGAACTGAGGGGCCCAGAACTGGACACAATATTCCAGATGTGACCTCACCAAGGCAGAACAGAGGGGGAGGAGAACCTCCCTTGACCTACTGACCACACCCTTTCTAATGCATCCCAGGATGCCATTGGCCTTCTTGGCCAATCAAGTTTCATCAAGTTTCTCCCAGTAGCACTTGATTTTGAAGCATGTCTCAAGATGTCCAGATGAGCCAAAGCTATAGAGAATAAACAGTTTGTGTAGCACTTCTGATGGGTGCTCTGTATCAGGACAGTATTTAGACCATTATTCTTAACCTGAAATAGCATCACCTCCATGTATTCCTGCTAATCTCCACTTTTCACAGCACCAGTTCCCCTGCAGTGTAGCAGAATTGTTTGCCATCAGCCTTTTTGCCCATCGATCCAATGACGGTAACAGAAGGATGGCAGAAGTTTGCACAAAACCCACTCCTACTGTGCCTGCCTGAAAGGCAAAACCTTTTCAGCTGCAATCAGTTAAATTGCATTAAATTAAATTTAAAAATGCATTATTCCTTTGAGGTACTCAGAAAAGGAAATTCACATGTTTATATTAAAAATGCACACTCAGATATACCACTAGCCCAATCTTACCATCTTACAGCATCTGAAAGGCCAAATACGTACTTGCAGAAAACATCCCCCTCTTATGCATCCTGTTGCCCCCAGAACAACCTTCCACCCCATCTCCAGTCTTTCCCAATATGACAGCATCAGATGTTGGTGCTGGGACACAATCATTACGGTGTGCTAGTGCTGCCACCATATACACCTATTTTCAAAAGCTTATAACTGAGCTTTGAAGTTCACTTCATGCTGCAGCTTGGTGTGCAATGCCATTTCTGGGTACATCGAAGAAAATGTATGACAGTTGTTCAGTTGTAAGTCAGAAAGCAGCAAGTGATTCATGGTGGTTGAGATTTAACTTTCAAAATAGGATCCTTCCATCCATTTCTAATGTTTTGCGGGGGATTTTTTCAGCCCTCAATGGCTTTTTCTCACAGAGCTGCCTTCAGCACACTTCCCACCATACCTGTGGGCACCTAAGCAGAGCCCAACTTTGCAAATGGTCCCTTCCGACAGACCCTGCTGAGGTGGTCCCACTGATTCCAGCACCACTAGATAGGCATTTCCAAAGCTTGCTAAGATCTGTGTTTTTTCCCATGGAGCTTGTCCATGCATGTCTATATGTAACGATGCTCAGTTCTTTTATCTGGGCGTGGCTCGTGCAAGCTTATTGATTAACAATTTTTAATGTATTTGCTGAACTCATTGCAAATAAACAATTGCAATAAATTCCTTAAAAATACAACAGGAAGAGTACTGTGGTATTGTATTACAATATTCTAGCTCTCAAAAATGTTGCTGTGTTGCTTTAGGATACAGTCTAACATCATAGATGTTCCCTTTCTTAAAATGGGGGGAAAGATCAGCGCAACATCATTACCCTTAACTGGGAATTACAGACCTTTATTGTTAAAGAGGATATAGCATTTTATTCTTTGGCAGATGATGTTTTTTCACTCGATAAGAGGACATAAGCTGGCATGCAGTGTGGTTTCCTTTGTTAGTCTGAAAATCAACCTTTACATTAAATATTTTTATTACGTCAAGTACTGAAAGGAGGAAGAATTCATTGGCTGGAATCCAAATATCTGTTCTCCAATGTTTAAAGTTTATAATTTTGTTTGTGTCTTTATAATATGATGTACCATTCTATATTACACATTCAAACAATTCATCAAAGGTCCAGGGATAAAGAGCTGCAAATAAGTTGAAACACTTCAAACACACCATCAGTGTCACTTACGTCTGATTTTGCCAACCTGCTGCTCTACATGTAAGTAGAGAGCAATTCAGATACTTGGACTTAGCCTTGCATCATCAGCACAGTTTATGTGGAAGAGAAGCAATTTAAACAGGAACAAAAATCCCTGCACCATTTGTCACTGTCACTTGAAAATGAAAACCAAAATTTATTTTTTCCAGAATGCTGCATTTTAACAACAGTTTATTCTCTCTTTAGTGTGAAAGCACTGATGTTTCACTTATATTACAAATTATTCTGGGCTACTGGAGCTTTTATGCCTGGCCATCAAATACCATGCCTAATAAAATGCAGAGTATGGGGACCAAGCTGTTTCTCTCCTGGATAAAACTTCCTTCTACTTAGTAGCCACAAAGCACATGAGACAATGTACTTCAGGGTAGTTACTGCACATCTCAGGTGAGTAAAGTAATTCCACCTTCACTCTCACACCTCCAGACACTTTGGGACATAGAATGACCCAGGAACAACCTTTCCCCTCTTGCTGCTAACCTGTGATGTTTAGATGATAAATGACGCCGTATCCAATCCTGTTTTGCCAGGGGCAACTCCAGCCTCTTACCCACCACTGCTGTCTCCAGGCAAGAAAACTAGTGTAAGCAAGTGGACTATGATGCTAGGAAGAAATGCACAAGTTTTATTTTCAAACATCACTGGACTGCAATATGAAGAGTCATATGGCTTATTTATATTTCAGGAGATGGTAGTGAATAATTTAAAGAATACTTCATCCCAAAACATAGGTTGCTTTAATTTATAGCTAAGCTAATGTACACATATTTTCTTATTTTCATAAATGTCAAGCACCCACTTTTCTACCCCCACAAAGATTTAAAAGTACATGCATGGCACTTCCTACAAAGCTGTTGTGGGCTAACGGCTTACAAATAATGTTGATTTTTTTGAGTAAGAAATATTTATCAGACCAAAATATAATCATTTAAATCAACTTCTTCCTGAGCAACTTAGAATTTGGAATGTGCTGAAAAGTTTTAATAAATAAGTAAAAGATTAACCAGCTCAAAACGTACCTTTTAACAATTAAGTAAAATATATTTCATGACAGACAAAAAGGCTGTAGGCCCAGCAATCTCAGACACTATGTGCCAGACAAATTTATGAAGTACCATTCATGAAGGAGAGGCCAGGTTGATTGTTATGAAAAATACAACAATATTAAAACCTAGCAAGTAAATCAGTAAAGAGGTTTTGTATTTAGGTTCTAAGTAGTGATGGCTGACAATACCATTAAATAAACAGATAAATGCAGACTTTACGGTAAGCGGCAGTGAACTAGCAGGAAGGGTGGAAGTGTTAAGTGACTGATTATTCTGTTACAATGTTGGCAAAAAGGATTAAAACAGATTTTCTGAAAGGTGTGAATATTAGTTTTCTTTCCAAAATATAACAGCTCCACAGTGTGTAAACTAATCATTACTCTTTCAATGTAATTTCATAGAAACCACTTAAAATACACAATGCAGCAGATTCATATTTTAACTAATATGTTAGTTGTTATCTGTGCTGTTTTCAGTTTCCTTTAACATGTTACCCCATGGTCGTGTATTGCTACCACCAACCTGGGATGTTAATAATGAGAACAGAATCCTCTACATAATGTTTTCTGTAAGTTAGCATCTTGTCTTTAACACGATTGCACTTCTTTATTTTCATTCTCTGCCTGTAGGTACAGTAAAGACTGACTGGTGATGAAGATGGGCCATAATGTCTATTTGCTCTCAGCAGGCACATGGAAGAGGAAACCCTTAAAAAGCACATTCGAGCTTAGCCCGAGTTTATATGCCTCGTCCATCACAAAATAACTTTTGCTTATTATTGCAAACCAAAGTAGGACCTTGCAGAGGGCAGACACAATGCTGAGGCAGCTGCAGAATAGGTAGATATTTAAGAAAGACTGTAATTTAGACAGTGGTGCATTGCCCCTGGAGTGTTATTGAGGCTCATCCTCCTGCAACTCCTCAGCTCTGCTTCTTTCCTGTGCTCCAGGACAGGAATTTATTGCTATTATCCTCAACTAGTCCATCTTCATCCAGCAAAAATGGTGCAGAAGAGGCCAAGGCCTCATCATGACCCCTAAACCCCCCTATTCTGCTGCAGAACAGATAGCCAAATAGTTCTGCCTATTGCTGCCTGCAGGTTTGTCACTTCTGCACCACCAGTCCTGGCAAGCCTGCACGTCACAGGGAACCCTGGGGACAACCACCTTAAAGACAACTGCATGTCACATATTGAAGCTATCCCCCTTTCCCCTCTCAGCCTCCACCCTTCCCCTTTCTAATGTTTGCTGATAATACTTGTAGTGATTAACAAAGGCAAACTTCCTCAGGCTCCTCTCAACAACGTATCATTGAATCAGCTTTGGTTTCACATAGTATGCCACCTCCTTTTACCACTCTGAAATATTTAAACTAGAGAAGCTGTGTATGTCCATACTGGTAGTTTTACTTCCAGCCATGCTGAAAGCTGACTTCGGGTGTTTGTGCTGGTGGGGCAGCTGCATGCAGCTTGAGAAGTGACCAAGTAAACTTTGCAATGGCAGAAATACTAGTCATGCTTAATAGGACTTCCAGATAGACTATGTTTTTAAATGAGTAACTTTTTCTGTATGTCTTTGGATTTCTGACCCATAAAAATCTACCAGTACCCTTCCTGAACGTAAAAACCATAGGCTGCACCTTTCCCTTCAGGCTAATAGAAAAGCACTCAACTGCAGAAACAAAACTACCATTTAGGTAACCCTGCCTTGCACTTTTCGTCTGTTGTGGCCATTCACTGACCTGATAACTTTTTCCACTCTATGAACTAGAAGGGTGTACCAAAACAATCTAGTTCCTGTAACTTGCCTTACGTCCACTAACATTAATTTGCCAGAATAGCAGCCTCACTCCTACCACACTGGGTAATTCAGGAGCCATTATCCTGCTCCCTTCTGAGCCTGTTCTCCTCGATGTGCACAGACACGGCAGCGGCTCTGACCGTACCACTGGGATACCAGTGTGCTCTGGGCAGGAAGAGGCACTTCCCACACGGCTCCCTGCCCGCAGTCCGCATTGCTGGTAGTTAGTGCCGCAGCGTTACGCAATCAAGACCTGTTTCTGGAGAAAGAGAGAGACAAGAGTCTGTAAAATTTACTTTTCAAGACCAGTTCATCTATTCTTCTGTGTTTTGCAGGTTCCCAGAGGACTACTGTGTACTCTAAAAGTTATTTTGTGATAGACAGTAGATAGTTCTCTCTTAAACTATAGCACAAATGCTACAGAGTCAACATGTTATAATGAATCACACCCGCAAAACCAGGTATCTCCTGGTGGCCCCAGCATGTGCAAAAGGTCTTCATTCTGTTTCAAATGCTGCTGCACATTAACTCAGTTCCTTAAGGAATTGCTTTTAACAATAATTAAAAAAAAATAAAATCTTAAAAAAGCTGGAGGGGTCACCAGAAGAGAAGGGATAGCTCTTCCATCCATCACCTTTTATAGATATCCTCTAGCCACTTCTCATCATCTTGCTCCTCATCATCGATCGGTTCCTCTGTTTCCAGGGGTGAAGGAATGAAGAACTCCGGTCTGGGACGTGGTTTCCTGATATGAGACTTCAATCCAAATTTGCGCTTCAGCAGGTGGAACTGTTCCTTGACATAGTAATAAAACTCATATTCATATCTCATGCGTTGGTAGAGGATCTGTACTGCTTCTGGAGATGGGACGGTCTTTTTCACTGTCACAGTTAGATTGCCAAGTTTCCTATGTTCTGTAAAAAACAAAAAACAAGCAACATGGTGGATGCTGATTAATGAGACCAGACCTAAACTTTTGAAATGAAAAAAAAAGATTAAGGCATGGCCCTACTGCAGTACTGACACAAACGACCTCAATATGTCTCCTTACTCATGGATTCACTTTTAACAACAGATGAAAAAACAGAGACGTTTGAAGTTTAATGTTTAAATATGGCTAGTTCATGCATGGCACTTGGCACTGTGTGTAGTCAGCGAGGATCTTTATTAGCAGCTGTTACCTGAAAATGCAAATCAGGTCATACCAATTATGAGCATAAAGTACACATTGAGAGACACATAATCTTGCCTTGCTTTGGAACTTTTGCCTGATACATGCAAAATGTATCTCCAGCACACAGCTGAGCTCAGCTAATAAATAATTTCCTATATAGCACACGACATCATGTCTCAGTTGTGTTTAATTATTGTTCAAACCTAAACAGATATATATCAACCTGAATCCACCTCTGGCTAGCACCAAAGCATTGGCACTACCATTTATTCTCTTATTCTCTTTTACACCACCTTTACCCAAGGACCAGCACAGACTAACAAATGTCTCATCTTCTTACATTCTCAGTCAGTTGCCATTGATGGGTATTACATTAATTCATACCAGAAAGGACACTGTACTCAATCTGTCCTTGGCTGGGAAGGCCTCAACATTCCTTTTTCTGGTGCTTGGTTGGTAGCTCCCGCCAGCTTTGCAGTCTGGTTTTCTTTATGCACTCAGCAGCAAATATACACTACTAAATATTGCATTTATTAAGCTTAAGCCTTTATACTGCTTGCCAACTTAATTTTTATTTTACATAGGTTATTTTTGTTACAGAAAACTCCATTTACATAGCTGGAAAAAGCTCTTTACTTATACAATCCCTCTAGGACTCTAACTGGGAAAAGCCACTTCTTACAGCTCCAGCTCCCTTTGGTGGTGGCTGCTCCTCCCAGCAGAGAGAGGCACTTGTGTTGGGCTCAGGGGTGCTGCCAGTGATGACAGCGTGAAAGGTACTTGACTGTTTCCTTAGGGGGGTGGTCAGTACAGGGCAGGACAATTCCTGGTGGTGTGCCAGGCAGGGAACCAGCCTGCTGACACCTCCTGGCCAAAGCAGCCAGCTGCTACATGCCACCCTCATGGCGGGCAGAGAGCAAGCAGCAAACACCCTCACCGGCTGAACCTGCAGTAGTCATGGCATAGAGGGCTCCTGGACACGCACAACTCTGCTCTGCTCTACACATATACCTACGTGTATAGATGTATATATACAAACAGACATAAACACTCAGACTCTGGAAGGCTACAGTAATGTAGACTTTTCTGGCTTCTGTTGGTTTGCCTCACAGCATCATCATCAGTAACCGCAGAGCATAAATAGCTGTGAGGTGCTGGCTGTCAGATGGTGCAAGCTGGGCCTGTGCCTGGCTGCAGGCTCAAGCCTTTTGATAAAACAAATGAACTTAGCTTTTTTTGCACTTGAATTTTATTTAGACTGGTTTCTAATCTTAAATACTCTTAAAAGGCTCTTTAATACAAATATGAATTAACAACAGAACTGCCTCTTGAAGCCACCTTAACCACCTCTCCTCATCATAGAAGCAAAATGGAAAAATTAGGTACATCTGGCTTGAAGCCAAAATAACAATCTGCATATGCTACATAAACCCAGCTGTCCCACCAAAGGACCCCCATTTTATGACCTTTGAGACAGCTAACCATATGGAGGGCAACAAACTACACCATTTACTTCTTACAGTTATTTTTTTTAACTGTGTTTGCTTTGGCATTCTTATAAATTACTAAAAAGCATGTACTATGCACTAACCCAAACTCCCAGTGCAGCCTGCTCATGCCTCGAATGAAGACTAAATGGGCATGCAGATATGGATGAAGAAAATTAAATTCCTTTGGGTTACCAGATGATGAATATTTAACATTACTTGGCCTTTTTATTTATTTTATTTTATTTTTTTTTTTAACCTAAGAAATCTTATTACTCAAACAAGCCTGCAAACCCAAACCGGAGAGGAAAGTGGGTTTTAGACTTTGTGGCTCAAACCCCCTTGGATTGCCATATTTAGACAGAACACTCCTAAAGGCATTCTCCACCTCAAAAGAGGATTTCAGAGCAAAGCTCTCCCCAGTGCC
Organism: Chaetura pelagica; assembly: GCF_000747805.2. Lineage (NCBI taxonomy): Eukaryota > Metazoa > Chordata > Aves > Apodiformes > Apodidae > Chaetura > Chaetura pelagica. The sequence continues at coordinate 2,343,263 of NW_009953649.1, forward strand.
CCACCATTCCAGCAGGTGTGACACAGAGGCTCACTCCCCAGTGCTGCTCTGCTGCTGCTGGACAGAACCGCAGGGAGCCCAGCATCCCAGGGGATTGAGCTGGGAGAGGTTGGAGCTGGAGCCAGTGCAGGGCAGCTGCAGGCCAGCGTAGCTGTGGGCTCGCCCAGCTCACGCTTGCGGTGGAAAAACCCCACGCTGAGCCCTGCTGCTCTACGGCTGTGTGAACACGATGGCTGTCACAGATGTAGTAAACTCATTTCCTGGAACTAAAAGGGGATGCCCCGTGTTTCAATCGTATGCAGCTGAGCAGCAGCACGTACCTACTTCTCCAGTTTTAAATGGAAATAAATGTATGTCACTGTGGTTAGATGTGACGCACAAGTCAGCCAGGACTCTGCTTGACATGCCACTCAAACGATCGCTGCGGTGCTAAAACACGGCTGTGATGGCTATGCAAGAAATTATCTCCTTCCAGAATATCTAACTACAGCTCAGCAGAGAATATTCAAACTTGAAATTTTCAGCTGGGCTCTTGAAGGATATCTGGGAAAAAGATGATTTTGGGCGAACAGATGACTGTTTTGGCTCTTCTTGCCATCCTTCCGACAGCTACTGGCGAGGAGCATGGTGGGTCTGGGCAGGTCCCCAGTCTCAGGCAGGAGGAGGGATGGGGCACCATGGCTGTGCTGTGTGACTGAGCATCTTGTGAAGGCTCAAGTTTTCCAAAGGAAAGCAGGGACAGTGGAGAAAAACTATTAGTCACCAACAAGGAAGAACTGTACTACAGACCACAGTTGATGAAAAAGTAAGTGGTAATTTATTCCATTGCATCTACTAGCTTTGTCTGTCTGAAACACTATGAATCCAAATTATCAACTTCCTCACTGCTAGTTTACTCTCTTCTCAGTTATATCAACAAAACAAGGCTTAAGTTTTAACAACATGTAGATAAAGATGAGACACTCATGTGCGTACTGAGGACGGTTATGCTATAGGCTCACTAGCAATGCCTGCTTTGTTTCAGCATTTCTGTCCTGAATTACTGTGCTGCTTTGATGACATGGAATGACTCCTGATTCCAGGAGATTAGGAGAACTCTAGACCACTGGCTGAAACATCCAAAACTCCAGACACCTGCAATCCTAGGTAAATCAGATGTCTTATTTTCAAACGGGGATCTTGGGAGCAAATGCATCAGACTGTAACAGCAATGGACTCTGCAAAACGATGTCTGCCAAGCACAGAGACTGAACTAGGTGAGACAGTTACAGCAATGCTCTTTCTTACTGCTACAATGAATAAGAAAGAATAATGTCACTGTTAAATTTAATTATTAACACTAATGTGGACAAAATGCAGGGAGCTTACAGAATCATAACCCGCCAGAGAAAAAAGGAGAGATGCTAAAACAGAGTTTAGCCAGGAAGAGCTCAGAGACTATCTGAAAGACATAATCAAACAACTACTAAGGCTCTAGGATGTAAACAGCAAGGAGGCATGACACAAAATCAGAACAAGGCAAAACGTACGTCTCGTATCTCTCATGTGATCAGGTAACAAACCTCAACAGACTCTTCTCAGAGACTCTTTTATTTGGTACACCTTAATGTTGCATTCACAATTAAGTTAACAAATAAGGAAAAAAAAAGCTGAAAAATAAGGCACATTGGTAGAGTGAAAAGGCAGATTGTTATGAGAATGTGGTCAGGAACTTTTACTGCTGTTAAGCAACTTGTAAGTTGAACTAGACAGAGTTGGAAGTGCCAAAACCAAAGTCAACTGCAGAGGAAATGCCAGGATTCTCTAGTTGGAGTTGCCGAGAAAATTGCTATGATTGCAGTTCATATGCATTTTCTAATGTATCTTTTATAGCTGTATAAGTAATATTGAATGGATCCAGTTAAATCTGGATCTGACAAAACCACAATGTAAAAATAGTTTCTTACAGACTACTTGTGAACAGTGTTGCATAGTAGGTGATGCAGATACTAATGTTATTGCTTTTTTGCAGAAAGGAGAGGAGAGGAGAGGAGAGGAGAGGAGAGGAGAGGAGAGGAGAGGAGAGAAGAGAAGAGAAGAGAAGAGAAGAGAAGAGAAGAGAAGAGAAGAGAAGAGAAGAGAAGAGAAGAGAAGAGAAGAGAAGAGAAGAGAAGAGAAGAGAAGAGAAGAGAAGAGAAGAGAAGAGAAGAGAAGAGAAGCGAAGAGAAGCGAAGAGAAGAGAAGAGAAGAGAAGAGAAGAGAAGAGAAGAGAAGAGAAGAGAAGAGAAGAGAAGAGAAGAGAAGAGAAGAGAAGAGAAGAGAAGAGAAGAGAAGAGAAGAGAAGAGAAGAGAAGAGAAGAGAAGAGGAGAGGAGAGGAGAGAAGAGAAGAGAAGAGAAGAGAAGAGAAGAGAAGAGAAGAGAAGAGAAGAGAAGAGAAGAGAAGAGAAGAGAAGAGAAGAGAAGAGAAGAGAAGAGAAGAGAGAAAGCTGCAGTTATTCAGACACATTTCAGCAGCGCTCACAGGCAGGAAAAGCTTCACCTCAGGTATGCTAGGCAGAAAATCTGCAGAGATACAGCCTGGGACTTCAGAACCCAGAGCAAGGACCTAGCCTTTGTGCTTTGCATCACAGTAGGCTGCTATCTGTGATTTTTGTCCACAAAAATGAAGCAATAGAAGAGGCATGCTGTGCAAGGTTAAGATGTCTAAGAGGGATGGAGAGAGGTGGAGGTGCCTTTATTTCCATGTATAGTATTGACAAGTGCAACACTGGCATATAGCATCCAGTTTTGTAACCACATCGTAAATCAGACAGGGTATGAAAACAGCCTCAAAATGACTACTGAGGTTGGAAGGGACACTGTAGAGAAAGATGATAGAACCATTCTGGCCAGCTTACCAGAAAAAGAAGATTGAGAGGTGATTTGTTTATAGCATCTGCATATTTTTATGGTGAGAAAACTATGGATACTGAAAGGTTGGAAGATGAAGCCACAGAAATATAGACTGGAAGTAGGGCACAGCTTTTTAAAGTGGTAAAGCAGACTAATCACTAGAACAAAACAAGAGTTGATTTGCTATCACTTGATACTTTTATGTCAACACAGGATAACTACAATTACTGATCTCTGTGCAGAGGTAAAAGAAACTGCGTGGAGTATAGCACACAAGAAGCCAAGCTGAATGACCCAATGGTCCACTTAAGTCTTTCACAGAGGCAAGTTCCAAACTGTTCACATGTCAGCTTCCAAGTCCAGAGCACCATTGAGAAAGCCATTTTGTCAGTGTCTGAGATACTACAGTGTGACTGTCATTTCTGGAAGATGTCTGAACACATTATTTGATACCTTTCCCAGCTGTTGGCAGTTCAAAACCAGTGGTCACCACCCTTCAATATCAGGCCTTGCGGGAACGTAAAGTAACACTACATTTTTTTTTTAAAGTTTGAGAGCATGGCCTTAAAATTATTAATTATAAGTGCTGCCTCTTGTCTCCCTAGAGCATATATATGACTGCTTATTGTTTCATATAAGATTAATTACTAAAGGGAGAAATGAAATAAAAAATACTAATTAGAACTAGTAGTAATGGCTAATAATAAAATCTATGCACTGCCAAGGTTACTGACAGGGTATACAGGCCTGGAAGATGTGTATTACTGTACGAAAGCTGCTATTAAAATTGGGGGGGGGGGGGGGGGGGGGGGAAAGGAGGTTTTTTCC
>NW_009953649.1:2347131-2384531 GCF_000747805.2 Chaetura pelagica
GGGGGGGGAGAGGGTGGGAAAGCAGTTCTTTTCCCCCTTGTAAGGAAGCTGACAGTTCTAAGGAGATTTTCTCCCAACTGAAAGTCCTGAAATTGCATTATTTCTTATTATTGCAAGATACAGGTGATCATGAGAAAATTCTCTCTTTTACCCTTCAGTTCTTCTTTGTATAATGAGTGACTGAAGGCAGCCAGGGGCTGAGGCACTGGTGAAGAAGGAAGAATGCTACCAGAGCAGAAACAACACACTGTTCCTTTCAAGTTCACCCCCTCCTGGCCCACAGCCCATCGGCCTTGGCCAGTTGCCAGGGTATCAGGACAAAGGCTTCCTCCTCTGGCCAAAACTGAGGAAAAGGGTCTGTTGTTTAACACAGGCAGACTTGTTTCAGCAAGAGAAAAAACTGAAAAAAGGGGGAATTATATTAACTGGAAGTCCTGGGAGAGGAGGGTAATCTAGCATGGCTAATGCAATTCCCACCCTATGCTTTTTCTGGAGAGAGAACATCTCTATGATTTGGGCTAGAAGGCAAAGTACAATGTCTTGGGGATAAGCTCTAAAGTTGCCAAGGTCTACATATACCTTGAGGTTACTATGAACCAGAAACAAGAATTCATCTCCTTCCAGGAAGCCCCAGCTGACCCACTGCTCCCCTCAATGCCTGCACTAGTAAGCCTGTGTGAAGGGTGAGTTTCCTCATTCATAGAAAGATAGAAATTTCTATGCACATATCAGACCCTGAAGAGTCTGACAGATTGATCAGCCAAACATTTAGCTATCTCAGGACTCCACTGTGAAGCTTCTGCTGGATTTCCAGAAAGCCATTAAACCAAAGTCAATTTGAATTCACACCTGGGATTTTTCCTATCTCTGTAACAGAGTCTGCAGCCCTGGTCTGTGATGGAGAACTTTGGATACTTGGAGTTTGGGACAAGTTGAGAGGTCGTGACCCTCCCTGAAACCTCCAAGACAGATGCTGTTGCAGAGGTTACACAGAGATACAGTGGCTCTACATGCTAACCTCAGCACTTCTCTAGTAGCACAGCCACAGGAAAAGGGTGATGACTTGAAAAAGGCAGGAGAAAACCCCTAGGCCTGGAGTGGCCTGTTTGATTCTGAGCACTGAAGTCCTTGGGTGGGGTGAGCTATCTCAGAGGATGTATCACAGGATGCAGTGCCTCTGTGAACTGTGGCAGGAGACTTCCCTAGCAATTATTTGTATGTCTGAGAGTTTTCAGAAGCAGGCCCCAATTCAAGAAGTGTGATATTAATCTGCTTGGGCTAATACAAATGAACACACAACATTTTTAGGTGCTTAGATGCTGTGCAAACACCATTGGGATTTACACGTGCACGTACGTGCTGTGTATTCCAGGCATGGGTCTTTCTCCTGAAGGAGGGGAAGTGGCATTTCTGACACATAGAGACCAAGATCTTTGCAGACAAAGGCATCCTATGCACCCTGTGCATCTGTAGCAGCCAGTAGCAAAGACAGCCTCCCCTGTAGTACCTCTCATCTGTCTTCAGTGACTTACATGATCAGCTTCAGCACACCTCAACCATTCTTGCTCGTGCATCAGCACCAAGAGCAATTCACTGAATAAATTAGAGTTCAATCAATGATCCTTCTTAATTCAACTCGCATGTAGGATTACTGTGCTGACAGGGAAGCAACACATGGACACATCATCCTGCCATCTATCTCCTTGTTCACAGGAAGTATATTCTCAGTAGCCTTAACTCTGTTGCAGGTTAAAGGAATTAGCTGAGTACCTGAAAACACCCAGGAATCAGAGTGGGAGATTTACAGGGTATGAAAGCCACTGCTCCTGCACTTAGTCCTGCAAATTGTCTTATGTTTGCAGTGTTTCAATCAGCAGTTTCATTCCAGTCTTAGAGAGACTGGCTAGTATCAAAGTGCCAGGACGACTGCACTGTTTTCATTTAATGACAATACTAGCCCTGACATAATTACTACCATGCTTCAAGGTTATACTGCACAAAACTTTCCCTTGTGCTTAAGAAAACAGGAGATAAAATGACCTGCTGTCTTTTTCCATGTCAGTATCTATGAGCACACATAAACATTAACACCTCTGAAGGAGGACAAAATTGGACAGAAACCAGGAAGGATGTGACAGCAATTAGGAAGAGCTTTTCAAGAAAAATCAATTTTTGGAGGGTAAACCTGCAATAAGCCAGGCTTTTGTTGAAGAATACTGCATCTTTCCACACTGTGATCTTCAGGAGTGGCAAAATAAAGGCCCCCAACATCATTCACAAGACCTGCAACATCGGAGTCGCATCAAGAAAAAGAGAGAAACCCTGTTGTGGTGGGTCCCCAGCTAAGCCACCATGTGGCCACTTGCTCACTCTGCCAGGGTGAGCAAGCCACAACTCACTCTGCTCCCTTGTCCAAAGGGAGGGAACACGAAGAATGAAAGAGAAAACTCAAGGGCAGAGATAAAGACAGTTTAATACATGGGGGAAAAAAAAAGAAGCTACGCAAAGGAAACCCCTCACTACCTCCCACAGCCAGCCAGTCTCTGAGCAATGGTCACCCTGGAAGCAAAAACCCCCGTTCTTCCTCCTCCACCCCTACCTTTATTGCTGAGCATGATGTTATATGGTACGAACTATCCCTCTGGCCAGTTTGGGTCAGCTGTCCTTGCTGTCTCCCCTCCCAGCCTCTTTCTATCCCCAGCCTCCTGACCGAGGGGGCAGGGTGACAAGCAGAGAAGGCCTTGACGTTGTGCGAGCTCTGCTCAGCAACAGCCAAAACACTGGTGTGCTGTCAGCTCTGTTTTAGCCATAAATCCCACATAGCACTATGAGGGTTGCTATAAAGAAAATCAGCTTGAATCTATCCAGAGGGAGCAGAGTAAAAACGGCTGCTGTCAGGTGTGGGCAAACCTATCACACCTGTCTCTAGGAAATTTAAAACACACACAAAATACATACATAATAAATATCACAGACACAAGAGATCAGGTGAAGTACCCACTCAGACACTATACTGAGTACTTGAATGGTGGCCAGCAGAGGATGCTTGGAGGAGGCACAGACTGTGTCCTCCCGGCAGCGCTGTCTCGCAGCTTCTGGTGCTCAGCAGCCACGCACCCCCTTGAGCCAGGAGCTGCACGGGTGGCTACACAAATAACTTCTCCATGAATGCACAGTTTTGCAGCCTCAACAAGGTTTTGGTCATCAGCATGGTGTGTTGCAGGGAGTTCTACACTACAGCTATTTGTTGGTTTGAAAGACCGAAACCACAACCGATACCACCCAACCCTTTATGTCTATTTTAAGCTTTAAAAAACTGATTCCCCCTGAGAAATCAAGACTAATAATTTTTTTCATTTCTAGCACATCCCACTTTAGTTTGTCTCTTTTCCAAACTCAGAGGTCTATTTATTGAATTTATTTTCCTATGAAAGCCATTCCAAGTCCCTGACCATCTCCCTTGCTCCTGCTTTGTATATTTTCTAATTCTGTTAGATCCTTTTCGAGACGGTGTGATTAGAACTACAAATAATTAATGGAAAATGCTGCAATTTGTGGTTAAAAAGCCATATGATATAACTGATTGTAACTTTTCTCATATTTAAGAATCAGAAGTAAATCATAACCTTGCGTTCCTTTACCACAGATTGGAACTGTTGCTTGTCCCAAAGTACAAACTGAGATTATTAATTTTACTTTAAAAAAATGCAATTCAGGGCAAGGGATTTCTTCATAGGCTAATTCTAAAAGCAACAGGAGAACCTAGAAGCATGTTTAATTTATCTAGTAAAGTAACATAGAAATCATAATTAAGAACCAGGAGTTCACATTTCAGTGCCCAATTTCAACAGATACACCTCAAAACAACAAATCTGCTTCTGAACCTATGAAATGTTATGCAATTTGCTAAGCTAACAGAATCATATACACTTGAACTTCACTCCTGTGAACAGCTCAAAGAAATCCTGAAACCACAAACGATCACACAGCTTTTTAAAATCTGCAGACAGAATGCACCGTTGAACATATTATTAATTTTTTTTTTAAAAAAAAACCAACCTCAGAATATTTAAATTATGTTCTGTGGAAAATATGATGAAAATTTAATCTGAGAGAATGGCACATTCAGTGTTTCCACAATAACAAAAAAATTAAAAAAAGAAAAAAAAAGAAAAAAAAAGAAAATCAAGGGAGCTTTGTAAAGGCCTGTCCAAAAAAATATAAAATTCACCTCTGGGAGGCTTGGCATATGTTGGTGTAGAAGGGACACCTACTGCATTGAGCATGTATGTGCACTTACCCACAGCCACAGGCCCTGTGGTGCATGTTCTGACCCAGGCTCAGCACTCACTGGGAGACCAGTGCATGCCATCGGGTTTTGTCTTAGTGCTGAGTACATGGGGCCCAGAGCCCAGCTCAGGGCTGAGGTGAAGGCCCCATTTGCCTGTAAGCCAGTAGGTGCTGAGAATATGAAAATGTGATTCCAAGCTCTTGAAAAATAACATTCCTCACAGGTTACTCCCGTGTGGCTGGTGACTATGGTCATCAGCTTCTAAACAAACATGGTAACCTGGGCACATCACATTCAGCTGAAACTTCATCCATCTGCTTGCCACAGTGGTTGACAGCATTTCTGGCACATTCCCAGAGCATTTAATTTTGTTAAGCACAAGTATTGAAGAAACGAACCCCCCTGAACTGAGCAAATACAGAGTTCTCATAATCACTTTATTTTTTTTTTCTTTTGGTCAGAATAACAGTGGGAAATGAAAAACCACAAAGCTGAAGGAAGTGAAGGGGCTATTTATGTAGCATGGGAAAAATTAAACTGAGATTCAATACTTATAAAGTGGGTGACATCTGTTTATCAAAATACTTTTCTCCCTCTTGCCTTTGATTATCCAGTGAGTCTGGTAAGACTTAGGAACAGGGATGCATTGCTAGATTTGTCCTTTGATTTTAGCAGCAATCTGTGTATGTTCTGCCACTACTTTGAAATAAAAATGTTGGTCTGGCATTGCCAATTGCTCTTAAAATATACCAATATATCATGTGCCATTTCTTCACAAAAATTACTCACACATGTGGATAATACATAAAAAGATGTGTGGGACTTGGAGTTTTCCCTTTCTGCATGAGATTAAAAGTGTTTGTGTGCTAACTTTTTATTTCTGTTAAGACAAAACCTGTTGAACAAGTGGGATGTACACCAACATGTGGTCTGGAAGGATAACAGAAGCAGCCTGTGAATTGCATAGCTGAATTAAGCAGGAACTCAAACCATTGATTTCTACAAGTAGCTTGCAAAAACATGCACCAAAGAAAGCAATTTTCAGCAATTCAAAGCAGAACCTTTGGCTAAGTGGTGAGTTTGCCCTTAAAATAGACTAAATAACGTGTTCTGCAACTTCACAAAGCACTGGAGACTGCCAGAGACCCCATATTCCACCAGCAGCAGAAGACAGTGCCAAGCAAATGCTGAAATTCAATATACAGACAAATACGCTTTGCAATTTCACAGCCATTCTGTTAGTAAAGTTCTAACTGAAATGGACTGACATTTTTGGTAAGCTGTTTGCTACAAACAGCAGACTGAGGTTTCTTGCCATCAGCCACATGCACTGGCATGGCTGCACCAAGTAGGCGAGGCTGGACAAGCTGCAGTTTGTTCCTGTTATTTTCAGTTAATAACAGCTGAAAAAAGTTGACTATGAAAAGGGTTTGCAGTCCCATCATAGCTGTTCGTGGTATATCAGGATATATATGTATGTACATCAGGATGTGTGTATAGATATATATGCCTATTAGGATAATGTCTTTCTTTCAAGGGCCTTGACACCAACAGCACTCATCTCAGTCTTTGTCACCACACTGACTGGAGAGAAAAAATTGCCATTTGCAAACAAAACAAAAGAATCTCAACTAGAGAAATCTACTTCATTTTGATTAAAAAGAGTATACATCCTTCATGCTAAGCATCTCACCTGGTCATTAATGAAAATCAATTGGTCTAACACACAAAATCATTGGCTAAACTAAGTATCCAAAACCAAAGGAAAGACCATGACCTCTTTAAAGTGCTCACTGGCATCCAGGATTCCTAGACTATACCCTGTCTCCAAAGGCTTTTAATTGCCATCACAGGCACTCAAAATTTACCACTGAACTTACTACTTACTGAACTAAATTAAAAAAGGGAATGGGTGGAATAAGAATAAAGAAGGATTGAAAAATCCACAAAACCTGAAATAATAACCCTAAGGAAAACATGGAAAGCACTATTACCTGATACTGTTACGGTGAAACTGGACAAACACTAGTCCCTCTGAACCAGGATTCAGTGCAGAAAACCAGACTGAGAACATCTGTGGACAGTGCAAGACCACAGACACATCTCACACATGCTGTATCAAAAAAATCCTGAAAAGAATATGGAGAAATTACCCTGCTGCCAAATACCCGAGTAGTTTTTTTTGACCATCAAACTCTACCCCAGCTGGTCTGCCATGTTTGGCCTCTTCAAGACCCCTTCATAGTTTTAATATCCAAACTCCTTCCCCAGGCTTCCTGTCTTCTGAAGTTCATTCACTCTAAGCACTCTTCTAGCAGCTGGTTTGGCCAATATGCAGAGGTTTCTCAACAGTCTACTAGAATAGATCTTCCTCTTCATTTATCTCCTTTGCTCTTGGCAAAAGTCCTGGGCTTCTGCTGTTTTTCTTTGCCCCAAAGGGAACTAGGTCATAGACTTTGCTCCTGGAAACACTTCAGGAAAAGATACTGCCAAAGGGCCAACCACCCCCCCCAACAATTCCACCCAAACCTTAGCTCAACTAGTACTCAGTGATGCACAGATCTACCTATCGGATAGACAAGGAGAGCAATAAGAAGGCATGATGTAAACTTTGGTTTAAATGCACACTTCATTCTTGCTCCTACAAACACTATTGCATGCCAACTCCTTGACAAAATCTACCTCTACCCAACTGTATACCAGTACACAGCTTAAGTGAGAAATATCCCTGCTGCTTAACTCCAGGAAGCCACTCAGGGCATCAACCAAACCCTGGAGAGATAAACAGCTATTGACCACTCTTCACTGATCATGCAAGGAGTTCCATTTCCCTGGTACATAATTTAAGCACCTGATATTAAGTAATGTCGATTCCCAGTAAAGTAAACCATATTTGTCACTTGCCTGAACACCCTTCAAAGATCAGTCATGGCTACTGTGAAAATGGCAGAGCACGTACAGGGACAGTGGAGAGCAGAAGAGAACTTAAAAAATAAAAATAAGACTTCAATGCTTAGCAAAATATTTAGTGGTATTTAGGTTAAAAAGAGTTTTCTGCAAGTATTTTCATTCAACACTTCAAATACATTTGCTTTGGCTACACCCTCATTCCTGTCATGTGCAATTACCTCTAGTTTTTAGGACATCTACATTGTGTATCAGACACACATTAATCCCATGCTCTCATTTTATGTAACAGAAAAAGCACATGTTCTCACCCAAGCAGTAAACCTCCAAACTTGCTAACATCCCAGCAGCCCTGAGAACACAGCTCTGCAAAGCACTGGGGGCTCGGCCAGGCTGCACACACACCCCCTGCGAGGCAGGCACCAAGTGCTCTGCTGCAGCAATGTCAGAGAGCTCCATGTCTTCCCCCAACAGAGGCTTAACACAATCAACCAGCCACTGGGCTCTCCCAGTAACTTCTGCTGCAATTGGTTCTGGCTAGAAAGAAAAAGACAAGGGAACAACCCACCCTCTCTCTCCTCCTTTTTTTGCTAGATCCAACAGTGCTCTTTACTTGTCTCCTTTTCCCCCTTCCACTCCACAAAAAGCAAGAAATCCAAAATGTAGCTGATTGTTTGGAAATTATTCAAAGCAGTCACACAACAGGAGGAGCAAAGACAGAGACAAGCATTCAGATGCTCTGTTAATACCAAAGATACAATACTTGTACTGACTCACAGGTACATCTGTACCCTAAGTAAAGCAATACATCACATATAAAACAATTCATCACATATTAACACCACTTCATAGACCCTCCGGTATTCCATTGAAATAAACACTATGGAAAAAGGCAGACCACTAGAATGACCTCATTTAAGATTTTCACTACACAAAATGTATTAGATGGAATCTTAGAATCACAGAATTGCTTTGGTTGGAAAAGACCTTTAGCATCATCAAGCCCAACAGTTAACCCAGCACTGCCAAGTCTACCACTAAACCACGTCTCTAAGCACAACATCTTTAAGACTTTTAAATACCTACAGGGATAGTGACTCAACCACTTCTCTGGGCAGCCTGTCCCAGAGCCTAACAACCCTTGCACTGAAATTTTTTTCCTAACATCCAATCTGAACCACCCCTGGCACAACTTGAGGCCATTTCCTCTTGTCCTATCACTTGTTACTAGGGAGAAGAGACCAAACCCTACCTGGCTACAATCTTCTTTCAGGTAGTTGTAGAGGGCAATGAAGTCCCTTTTCTCCAGACTAAACAATCCCAGTTCCCTCAGCCACTCCTCACATACTGTAAAAGGCACAGGAATGGGATATATTGTTTTAGCACCGAGCTGGCAGATCACAAGAAATAAGGTTTCTTCCTAAGGTGTGTGCACAAAGGTAACTGATGTCAGTTACAGGGAAGCCACACCAGAGGAGCCAAAGAAAGCCACGGGGGAAGCAAATGGATTGTGAAGAGAGAATATTTGAGGGCCTGAGAACAGAGCAGGGGTGCTTGCGTGGGCAGACAACAGATGCTGCTCCAGACACTCCACATGCAGCAAAGCAGGGAGGGATGGGTAAATGCTGGGGTTTACTTGTTGTTTTAACTCCAGCGATTGGAGGAAGATGACAATTTAAGGCACTGTCCCAGGATAGCTCTTCTATTCCTCCTGAGTCTCCAATTACAATGTTTTTCTTTCTGTTCAATACCCTCCTTTCCCCTGAGTATGCACTCATCAGGAATTTGCATTCCCCAGAAATCCTCCCACTAGCTATCTGGAAAGACATTCATGCTAGAGGGCATAACACTCTTCTAACATGTAGATGCCTTTAAAACCACAAGTCCTCTTCAGAAACCAAATTACATGGAGGTGTATGAAGAAATCCTCCAAAACCTATTTTGGAAGCAAGTGAATTCAGCCAACTCACAAACATCAGCTGTAATTTCAATCTAGTAAGCATGTTTGGTATTCTCAGAAGCCTCCCTCAAACCACACACCTCTTGCACGTGCACTGCTTTTTAATTTATTTATTTTTTCTTGGTCTGGTTTTATGCTCACTTTTTGCCCTCAGCCTGTAAGATAAAAATGTTTTCTGGGTGAGCCCTGGAGAACCAAGCAGACCAAACACTAATGCTCATATGGAATTTATTTAGAGCAGGAAAAAAAATCCCTTAAGTTGAGTAGTTGTGTTATTTTGAACTGTTTTTATATTTTATGCGTACGTAGTGAAGCCGGAATTTCAGGGCTGGCTTTTGTTTGCATTCATCATGAAACATTTGTTATATGAGCTGCTGCTACTGCTACCAAAACAGCAGCTGCTCACTGCTAGAACACCAGAGACCGACTCAACAGTTTCTTTCTTCCTCTGGCAAGTCTAGCTGGTAAATGAGGCCTGGTGTTTCTACAGAAAATTACACTTGATTTACTTCACTTTCATCCTTGCCATCTTTTGCCTAACCAGAACATGGACTTGAAAAAGAATGGATACATTGGAGCAAGAACAGGTACATAGTGATGCTCCTGAATCATCCACAATTGAATGTAGAGCTGAACTACAGCTGTATGAACTCTCTGCTTTGCAGCTAGGGCAGCACCTCAAATGTGAATGTCCTTCCTTCAGCTGCTCTTGAGATTTACCCAGGATTTAGTCCTTCTGTCCTGCACCATCATTTTCCACCATCTGGAAAAACTGAGCCATGTCTTGATCTAACTTTGCATAAAGTTGTTGTGTTTTTTTTTTTCTGTAGGGGACTGCTTCCCTGTGCAGAAAAAAATACCCACTCATCTGACAATCTGTGCACTTTCCCACCAATTTGGACACAGATCAGGTCGCAGAGCATCAGCAGACTGCAGTCCTGAGTGCCAAGGACAGGCCTTCTCAACTACACATTAGCTGAATCTTAATGTGCTGCTTTGTTACGATTACTAAAACACTTCAGTGTTCTTCTTGTTGCTTCCTGGTAATTTTGTGTTGGCAGTGACTTCTCTCACTTCAGTCTCATATTTTTAAGATAACATTTATCCCAGGCTGGAGCACAGTCCCTGAGGGACTCCCCCCAGGCTGTTCAAAGTAAGGAGAGACTACCAAACAATTAATGCCTATCTCTTTAACTAATTTTATCCTGCAGGAGAACACTCTCTTATAGTCTAACAACTTATTTTCTTTTTTTGACAGAGATCCCACTGAAAATCACACTTCTACCATCTCATAGCCCTGTGCTTGCTGACTCCTTCAAAGAACTAGGTGATTTATGAGGCTCTACAAATACCATACTGACTTTTCTCAACTGTTCATTAATCCCATTCTTTATTACAGTTCCTACCAGTACATAAATTGGATTATTTCATCTGTTGCTGTCCAGGTGGCTATTGCAGCCTTTAAAAGCTTGGAGTCATGTTAACTACCTTCCATTCTTGCAAAATAGCTGCTGATTGAATGACAGGATACACTGCAAAATTGGCAATTTCCGTTTCAAAGAGATTCTTGATGAATAGAGCCCTGACAGCCGAACTCCCGACACTGCCAAAGAGTAAAGATAGCTGAAGAGAAAAAACCACCACACCCTAACACCTCATCTGTGATCTGTATTATGGATGGCTTCTGCCAGTAACTGAAAAGTTACTCAAACTGAGTCCAAACAGTGCAAATAAAACTCAAAGTTGAGATTTATGAAGTGCAGTAACTATTGTGCAAATGTTGGAGACAGAAAAAGCAGCCCAACTGGAAAGAAGATACTAATTTAAAAACACAATGGGAATGCAGTTTGAAGGAAAGGGAGGAGACATGGAAGATGAGCTTAGAGAGAAGTGGAGGGGAGGACATTCTTCCTACATTTGTAAATTTGTGATTCCCTCCAAGAACAGAAGAAAAGAAGGAAAAGGATTCTTCCTAGCTATATTTAGTAAAACCCCCTTCTCTTGCTATAGCTTCTTGGAGAGCAAGTTGTCAGGAGGGACAGATCAAAAAGGCTGGGAAATTCCATCTGGGAAAGGAAGCAGGGAGCATAAACTCCATGAGAGTTCTCATGTTCTCTCTTGTTCTTGGAAGAACAAGAGGTCAGCTTTCCAGCCCCACAAACTGCCTCCAAAGCAGGTATAGCAAAGGGGCTCAGAGAGAGGAGGACAAGCATGGTGTGAAGCTATGCTCAAGAGTGCAGAGTATCCCCTCAGGCGTGATGGCTGGGAGATGTACCAAAAGGACTGTGGTGTAGCTCTCAGCAGACCTATACTGATGATCTATTTCCTTCATTTTAAGTCTTCTAACTTAGTAATTAAGGGCCAAGCCTTGAACTTTGCTGAAATTTTTTCTACTAATTCTTTTCATTCTTGTCAGAATTTATGCTCTTTCATGTTTCCCTCATTTAAATTATTACAGCACTTTAATTATTTAAGCATCTCATTTGTATAACTGTAAAAACTTGATTTTAAATGGCAATGTCAATGTTTATGTGAAAACCTGAGTAATTCCTTCAGAATGGCTGCTCATCTTTATGTGCAAAATTACAGGTAAAAGCATTTTATAATTAAATGTATTGTTCTAGTTACTTTAGTAATTATTTTTCAAAACATTTCTGAGCTATTAAAGATACTGCCTCATGGTACTCACATTGGTCTTGCAAGATGCCTCAGAGATAAGGATAACCAGATTAACCTGTAGCCTTATTCTGTTTGCTATAGTGGGCAGCACTTATATTAGTCTGAGGGAAAAACACAACAGCATTCTTAGGAGACTGAAAATATTGTTAGACTCCTAAAAGCAAAGTGAATAGTCATCTCTGTGATCTGCTCCATACTGTTCCTCTGTCATTAATGCCAAATATGCTCAGTTTTCAGTTAAAATATGTTTCTCTCCAAACACTGACTCTGGAAACATACTGGGAGACACAATGATGATCAAGCTAAATTCTCAGTTGTTTTGGCCTTATTATTAACAACCGGTTTTTAGAATCCAGCCTCAGGCACCTTGTGCAACTTGCCTGCTTTCATGTAGGTGAAACGAAGACCTGTGCAAATGTACTGCAACTGGGATTTAATGGCAGCCCTCTTCTATGCCTTCTGTTACCTGAGTAGAGGTCAAAGCTGTCAAAGAAGCAATCTGCATAATCTGTCACTGCTATGATTTTTATTCTAACGCTATTTTAAAAGCAGACGCAGTAACAGAGGTTTAGCTGGAATGTTACTGATTAAAATAGCAGTATGATTTTATTTAGTAAGTTAGTCAAGAAGGAATGAACTGTCATTGAAAGCTTTAACTGTCTGTCATTAAAATGTTTGTGGTGTTTTGTCATCAGTGACCCCGGATTATTTATGAGGTATAGCTAATGCTGTATCTGAACACAGCTTTCCCTCTGTGCCAAAGCTTTAACAAAGCTTCTTGTCTTTGTGTTTTTCATTTTGTTATACTAGGAACAGGAAACATTCAAAAGATGCATCAGGGAATCAACCTCAGATGAACAGCAGAAGCACTGTTGTAAACATAACATCTTTAGTGACTGATACCCTCATTAGATAAACATGACAGCTGCTTGAAAGATGCCAGCAGCAACCCTTCAAAACGATCTTCTGACACAAAAAATTACACATGAATTCTTGTATGTAGGATGCAAAGGTCTGGCTGACTGGCCCCTTGGGATGAGACCACAAGTAAGTTTTGTTTTTACTGCAACAAAGTATGAAATTACATCTGTGTGGGTGTAGTTCAAAACCCGATAGCCTATCAATAGATCTGATGAAGGGAAATGGAAACAATGTAAGCATCATGAAGATGTGGAATAAAATGCAAAATCTGGAGGCTGAATTCTTTTGGAATTGAACTAAAAGATGCACAACGATGCTGCAAGTGGTCTCAGCCTTCATCATCTTACAGGTAAAAATACATCATGTGGAAAATTTAGAGAGGGGAAATGCTGCTCACGACAAGAGAATGCAAAGAAGTAAAGTGTGTCTGGCTTCAGGTAAAGACTTCGCCAGCTGATTGGAAAGAGCGATATGAAAAACGTGGTGGAAAGGAACAAGACTGCAGAGCACAAGCTCTGTATATACAATGTGTATTATAGCATAAAGAAAGAAAAGATTCTGTGAAAAAATACTTAGCCTATCTGTACAATACACTCTAGGTTGTCAGAGCCAGTGTAAAAGCTCACATGTCCAGAAACTTTAGAAGAAAAGAAACATCTGATCTAGGTTTTTCAAGGGATGATTTTGAGGGAACATGCAATTCACCTTCCACTGCAACTCATTCTGATCAGACCCTTTACAAATTTAACTGTATCCAAGCCTAAAATAAGGATGTAAAAATCTGCATTGTACTTCTTTGCTATATTCAGTGGTGAGACCTGGAAGGCAGCCAACCTCCTCAAATGCCAGAAGCCGTGGGCAGAGGCATCGTGGATCAACACCAGCACTCCTCATTCCTCCAGTTCATGAACAATGCCCAACATCCCAAACTGCCAATAAGAAATACATCAATTTCTCACCTGATTTAAGTTATTATTGTTGGTGCTACTGAACTGGGAAAGTCAACTACTCATTTTGACTCTAGGAGAAATGAGAACCACAGTAATATGTTTGGCAGATGGACCTGTAAATCGTGCTTCCCTGCACTGAAAGCTCAGGGAGCAGATTTACCTGGAGTGAGCGTCATGGTTGCGTCAGGCTGTCAGCGTCCATGCTTTTCATCTCAAAATGCACCATTCATTTTGGGCCACAAGATGTATTTATAGGCAAATGCTCTGCACATGAGAGCTAACTTCAGTCTGACAAGTACATACTAGCAGAGAACAGTAAATACAGCAGACTTGAGCCTGGATGTATGCAAGCTCCATGTGGGCTTGGAAAGCTCTCTTGGCACACCTTAACTGTTGCTTGTAGTTTAGCAATGAGACTGATATTATCTTGGATAAATCTTTTGGTGCCACAGTTACGGCTCTCACTCAACACACACACAGTCTGGAGCAGCTTCACTTTCCTCAGCAGAACAAGAACCACAGCTGTTATGAGCTGCTAATCTTTGCTGCAGAACTTGTCATAGAGAAGTTTAGCTTCCAAGACAAATCTTGCAAAGACCTAGTGGATCTTTTGAAATAGAGTAATGAAAAAAGCCCAGAAATGCTCATGTTCTTTCAAGAGCTCCTGTTCTTAAAACTGCTTAGTTTATTCACAATGGGACTCAGAGACCTCTGAAAGACAGAAAACAACGTTTTCCTTTTATGGAACTAGAAAAAGAAAGGATATTTCCACTCACTGTGCTTATTGCTGATTGGTGCATCCACTAACTTCAAGGTGTTCCAGGGCAGGCAGTCCAGTTTTGTCCCTGAGTTAAATAATATATCTACAGCTTTTGATACTACCTTCAGCTTTATAAAACAAATGAAGGAGCAGATCAGTTGTGTACAATATCCTAGATGCTATCAACCTAATTGGGAACAAACACCCAGGGGGATATGTATTTCCTCTTTCCCTGCCTTTCTTTCACTCAGAGAACTTGGAATTTCTGTTACAATAAAAACTCAATTAACACTCTACCTAAAGCTTAAACTGCCTGTTTTAGCACTCAAGTTGCTTTAGAGTGTTCTCTATGTAATTTTGAAAGTTCAGACTTCACAGGATGAAGAAAGGAACTGTTTGTTCACATTTCCTATTTTTATTTTCTATTTTCAGAACAGGATGTTGGGTGCTAAAGAAGAAAACGCCACCCAGGCAGAATGTAAATTCACATGTGCTATTAGGACTGGCATGAAGTTCAAGTCCCCTGAAAGTCCTGAACAAGCAAGGAGATTACACCACCTTCTGGACAAAACTTTTTAAGTTGCACATACGCTTTGCTTCACATAAAGGATGAGAATGTGCTATAGAAATGTTACACAGTTATTACTTCCCAAGTCAAACCTCATGTTTTACCTCTACATGAAATTCAGATTTTTTTTCTTCTGTAGAAAACGTTCATACACTGTGATTCCTCTTGACAGTATTATTTAGGGAAAGCAGAAGGCTGTTTTAGAGTGTGAAGCAAAAGAAAAGACACCGTGTTTGGAGTCTCCAAAGTTTTTGAACATTTCAATGTGATCAAAGTTTTTCCAAATCCTTTTGGATTTTAAGTAAGTAGCAGATGCAAAGAAGTGATGCAAAAGAATTTAAGCATTTAAAGTGAATCTAATCCAAGTTGCTGCTGTTCTCAGATCAAGAGTGCAGATGCTTGAAGAGAGAAGTGCTGTGTATTTGTGCACAATAGATGGGCCAATATATTTCCCTTCCACATACCAGTCACAACCTTCTCCAGAAAGTACAGTTCATGAGAAGCAGGCAGACAATCAGAAGTTGCAGATCATTTATCCTAATTTTTTACTTCCTTTCACTTTGTGCTGAACAAAGGCAGAACATAAGATGATCACTAGTTAAGGACACTGCACAAAAAGCTCCTCCTTCCATCAGATCTCTTTCAACATTTCTTACCCACAGTTTTTGCTATTGGAAGTTGTGCCTGCAAAGACATTCATCCAGTTTCTCAGAGGGAAAAAAAAGAATCTTCTTTCCCTCTCTTTGCTTTCTTTATATCACAGAAACTCCTACAGCCCTGATCCTCATCTCCTGAATGTTTCCAAATGCATAGCATCCACACCATGCCAGAGCAGCCCTAGAACAGGGTGGGAGAAAGACTGTCAGAATAATGTAGTACAGAAGGTAGCAGTCAGACTATGGGGAGCACTGCTAACAAAGTGATGGCTTGGAACGAAGCATAAGGAAAGTAAGAAAATCCTCCCTCAGCCTCCTCCACTTGCCAAGAGTTTTATTTTGACAAGGATTGGGAAAACGTTCTTTCCCACTTCCAGCACAGGAACCACCTTAAGGCATGCCCCAACTTTAGTGCTGACCAGGCACAGGGGCAATTTTCAGCACAGTGAAAAGGTTTCTGGGGCTGATCCCATCTTTTTCCAAACTCCATCAAAGAAGGCTTCATCATCTTTTTCATGGGAACTCAGGATTGCAATAAAGACAAATGGCAGCATCTCCCTCTTTTCTGGGTTTAAAAAGAAGGAGAAGCTTATAAACAGAAAAAGTCCAGACTGTGTCACTAGCATTCATCAACATATTGAACTTAAAAAACCAGCAGGCTTCTATTACTCAGGATAATATTACTACTACAGTTAGAACATTCCCTGTAATTGTGGTTCTGGAGAAGCATATTTTCATTGCATTTTCAAAAAAAAGCACATTTTACAGTTTACCTGATAAATATATTTTGTTCCAGTTGACAGCATGGGTATTTTCATTGCACTCAATAAAATTCACTGTTAGAAAAGCTTAAGTCAGTCTTCTTGCTTTAGATAAGATCTACATATTCTCCGTGCAAAATGTAACTTTCAGGAAACAAAGATTATTTTTTTTCTGGTATTGGGAAGAAGTGTTTTTATAGGGCTTCTGATGCCAAAGAAAATTTATGAGCTCCTGTAGAGAGGTGAGAGGATATGGGCTATTTCTGAGGCGACAAAAAACATTTTATTGCCTATTCTTTGACATTAGATGCTGTTAACTATTGCCCCATGCCACAGAGGTTGGCAAGTCAGAAGAAAATTCTATGTGTTTAGAGTGTATTTTCTGCCTCTTAAGAACACCAAAGATATGAAATCCACACATGTCTATTTCAAAAGAAACTGTGTAAACATTGTCTGTGTTCTGGCTACCAGCCAGGCTATGGAAGTGAACTATAGCCAGCAAAAATGAACAGGACTGACCAATTATTTTTCCTTCAGTTGTGCTCCTGAAAGCAAGGAGAGATTTTACATGTAAAGTTATAACTATTTCAGACCTTTCAAAGAATTAAGGGAATACTTCCAAATTTTAAAGTAAATATAATCCAAGGCTCTGCAGTTGCACCCTATCTAACCCAGTGCCAGGGAAAAGAGAAAGATAAAATTTTGTGCAAATTTTACTGGGTCAGCAAAGAAATCCAGTAAACACGGTAACTTTTAAATTATTATTATTTTTTAAATTCTACTCACCTATCAATCTAATAATCTACTCCACAATCCATCTGCCACCTGCCCCCCTCCTCCTCCATGCCCTTCCCTTTTCATCTCTTGTCAAAAGCACTTCTGGGTGTCATGGCAGGAAGAGTTTGTCACTTCAGACAAAACAAGCATCAAAAAAGAGAGTCCTTTTGCAACTTGACTCATTATCAACATTAGAAGAACACTTAATTTCAAGGAGAGAGTGGAAAAGGAGAAAATCAGGAAGCCTGTAGCTCTGAAGTATTGTACAAGATAAAATTAGATTGGCTCCAATGAAAGCTTTACCACCACAAAGAGCTTTCACATTTTGTTGCATGTTGTTACAAAAACACAGGTTAAAATACCTGGTGTATGAATAAGCTAAAGGCAACATTTTAATTAATGCTATGAAGTAAATAATCTTCCTAGTGTTCTATGACACTAAAATTTCCTGTCATACAGGATTGCCAACTTTTTTAAACTGATAAAATCTGAGGAAAATTGGTGTGCATTTCAAAATGTGACACCATGAAAAAGAAAAGAAAAAGCCAGCACAGAACAAATACACAGCAGCTGGCAAGTGAAATATTAAAAATCTCACTCTTAATTTTTTGTATTTTACCTTTCTTCACGGTTTCCTTACACGAGCTTATGTAAAACACATAATTAGCATCACCAACAAAAGTGCTCATGTCATGCTGCATTAAGCATTTATCTGGGTCTTTACATATACAGAGACACTTGACCTCACATTTCTGTGCTCTCTATTGTAAACGTCCCATTATCTGATCAACAGAGCCACAGTTTTACTGATCTCCTGCTTCAGAACAATAGCAGCAAAATATTCTTTGAAGGTAAAAAGGCTACAGGCCTTTGTTTTCTAGTTAAAAGGACACTGAGCAAGAGTTCCTTAATAAATGATACATGCTGTCCCAGCATTAGAAATTTTACTACAGATACAGAAGAAAAAAAAGAACCTTGATTAGGGCTTGCATGGTTAATGGAAAATGAGATAAGAAAAAGTTCCCAGATTTCCTGATTTCTATTAACATCAACCTATACTGAAGTGTCCTCACTACAAGAAGTTTGCTTGGATAGGAGCTGTAGTGCTCTGGTGCCCACCCAAAGCACCTTTAATGACAAAGAAGGGTCCCAACTTTGGGAAGAAGAAGGGATTTAACCCAGAACTCCTGCATCTTATATGCAGATGTGACCTTATGGGTTTGGTAACATTCAGCCATCTGATTCCTACAGCATGAGGTAGTTGCTTTTAATTTGGTTTACATTATGAAATTGGTGGGACAGCAATCACCAATTTCCTGTTCTGCTTTCTAATCTATGGAATCCACTAAAGCAACACTGGATGGAAACTGCATTCCTTCAGTTACTTTCTGGTTCAAAGCAGCTCTGCAAATCCAGCTTTTTAATTGTGCGTAATCCAGACATGCTTATTTAGTGGAATCTGGTGCAGAGATTCACTGACCTGGAAGTGAATCACCTTTCTGTACCTGGTCCTTCACTGTGTTTTTCTCATCTCAACATATTAAACTGATAAAAAGCTGGAAAAGCTTTACTTTATACAAAAAGAGGAAAAATTTCCATAAGACTATCTCAGTTGGAGCAGCAGGCCAGCAGACAAAACTGTAAATTGTACAGATTTAATCTGCAAGTGTTATTTGCAACAATAGGTCAGCTTTGGCCCGAAGTATCTGCTCCTTCCTGGGACCAGCACACAGCTGAGTGGGCAGAGGAGCATCTCTTCTTCAAAGTGCTTCATGATGCAACAGCAGAGGGTGTTGCAGATCACTTCTACGATGCCCTGAGAAGAAAGATGTAGGATTTCTTACATAGCACTTGGATTTTATTTTACTTTCTTTCTGGCTGATTCTGCTAAGTTTTTTGTAAGCATTAGCACCAACTCAGAAATAACCTGAAAATAATTATGATTGGAAACAACCCCCAAACATATACAGGAGGAGAGAGAGGAGTTAACACGAAGAAACTGTTTCCTTTCTATTCTTCCTTGTCAGTAACTGAATGGGAAACATAAACCAAAAGTTTAATCAGCATGGAAGGAATGAGGTGAATCTTCAGATAGGACACAAGACCAGTCTTACACGTGAAAACCCAGAGGAAATAACTGATCTGAAACAGGGGATGGACTCTCCCCCAGATAGTGGAATATACACAGAGGATTATCC
Organism: Chaetura pelagica; assembly: GCF_000747805.2. Lineage (NCBI taxonomy): Eukaryota > Metazoa > Chordata > Aves > Apodiformes > Apodidae > Chaetura > Chaetura pelagica. The sequence continues at coordinate 2,366,560 of NW_009953649.1, forward strand.
AGCACCTAACAGTTCTTGGAAATTGCTTATTGCATACCTGATGATTTCTAGGGCTCCCTGATGAAAAACAAGACCCTGCATGCTGTTTGTTAGCAAGTCCCATTGTATGAGAACTGAAAATGTGTGGTGCTCATACAGCTGAGGAAGTTCTACAAATTCCAAAGAAAAACCTACTCACTGCAGAGAGCATCCTTCTACTGATACCCTGCCTCCCTCTTCTCTAACATCTTCACAGGAAAATCTTGGAGATTGAGTTGTGCAAACCTTTATGAAGACTTCCACACACTGCAAACATAGCTTTTCAAAATTTTTTGATTTACAAAGAGAAATAACTGATCCAAAACTGGGCACTGCCCCAGTGTCAATCATAATGTCAATGCTCTCCTTAGGTCTGTTAGTGAGCAAAATAGCTCCATGGCTGGATATAGCACCACAACAAAGGAACACTCACACCTTCTACATAGCAGCCTTAATTGCCTTATTGCAAGGCTGTAACGACTCACTGAAATCACATTCAGAGGAGGAATGCCACACTTTCCCAGTAATACCTCTATCATTGCTAAACACAAAATTTTCAAAGAGGCATCCTGGAAGGAGGGATTGGTGGACAGTCACTTATAATCCCTGGTTATGGAAAGAAATCCGTAATTTCACCAAGGTGACTTAATTACTGTGATAGCTGTTCTCGGTGAAAAGCCAGCCATTAGCTACATGTATTACAAACAAAATTATATCATTAATTCTTGTGGTTTTAATATACAACTTGGTACAAAATGCACATTTCTGGCTGTGGGAATTTCACACTGACATGAATGCAACTGAGCAAGGAGGAATTCCTCCCTGGTTCATACGATGTTGCTGGCCCAGCCAAATGTAAGCAGGAAATCAGTTCTGCTGGAATGACATACACAGCCCCACAGAAGCATCATATTTCTTGACAGGACACAAGGACACTCATAGGACATGACTGCCTTCTAAAGAAGTTAGCAATAAATAAGCATTGGGAAGGATGGACTGACACAGAGAAGAGAGAACCCTTTAAGAATGATGGTCGGGTACCAATTAAGGAGTAGATTAAGTGCTCTCGGTTTTCATTTCTCTACTCAAGTCTCCTAAGTAGTTTCCCTCAGGATGCTTTGTACTTAGAAGTGCTTTAAATACATGTTCTTATTTGTACTTTATCTAAATTCAGTTGAACTGAAGGTTTGTTTCATTTCACCTCTTAGACAAGGCTGAGGGAAAATAAAATATTCTGGTCCTGGAGAATCTCCAAAACGTCCAGCTCTCCAAACCATTTATTGAAGGTTAACTTAGATATCGCTGACAGCAGTTGGAGAATATTTTGATAGCATTATTTGAGAGCTAAGCATGACAGAACTGAAATACAAAAAAGCCACTCCAGTGGTAAATGAAAAGGTTTCTGGCATTTGGCAAGATCACTGGAGCACCAAGTGCTTGCCCAGGAATGAAAACTACACAGTAGTAGCATTAAGAATAAAAGCAGAGTATGTACCCTTCCCCATCAATCAAATCTGTTGCTTAGAAGGAAGAACAATCTATACATGGATTAAACAAGGCATAAACACGTACCTTTCAGCAGCCATGTAGGTTTGGCCAAAGTTTCTGTAAGAATAGCTTTTTAATGGAAAAAGTTACCTGGATTTTTGTAGATGCTAAGCACATCCTTGAAATAATGAGGTAAAAATCTTTCTAATAAAAGCAGCACATCCTCCAGCTCCTCCAGAATGCCCACAAGCAGAAAATTTTCATTAACATTCAGCTTTGCTCTTTCAAGGGCCCATTCACCAGGCTCCCTATATGAAATTAATGGAGAGGGAGAGAGAAAACAGGAAAAAAATAAGTTTAAATATGCATTTTCTTTGGAAATTCATACCAAGAACAAACTGAATAAAAAATATTCAGTACTGTACTTCTAGCAGAACATAAAGAACCCTCACCAAACCTGAGTGATTTATTGAGCTTTTCTGCACAATATCTAGAATTGGTTTGTCACGTAAACATATGATCACCTTAAAAGAAGGTTAATCACTGCATGGAAGTAGTTCATTCTGAAGACATCTTTCACCAAGTTGTTTATAAACTCAAACTTGTGAACTGTATTATGACTTAGAAGCATGACCTGTTTCATGGGAAGAATGACTTCCCTGGGTGACAAGAGTTGCTAAGGAGTGGCAGTTTCCCGGAACCCCATCAGGAGAACTGCTGTGAGCTACCACTGCCTGCTGTTGCTCAGTGAATACCACACAGGAGGCTACCAGCTACTTTCCATCTTGTCCTTCATTTTAACTTCTGCCAAAGTCCCCACGAGCTTCCCTTTCACTGCCATGACCTCTGACTGCCTTGAAGCTCTGCTACAGATTTGTGTTTGTTTAATCTGACTGATACTGGTTTTGAAGATCAGTTCAGGGTTTTTTCTATCTTTTCCCCCAGTGAGAGAAGCTGGTAGGACACCAGTACATCTTTATGCTTCTCTCATAGTTTCCTGGAAGCACAATTTGGTTAGACAAGCGTATGAATCCTAAATTCTTTAGACTAACTCACACCAATTATGTCCTGAGCGCAGTGGTCAGTATTCATATTGATAGGGGATATAATGCCAGCACCCTAAACTAAAGGAAACCAGCTTTTTCACAGGGTCCAGCTGGTATGATGAGCATCTGAATCACATATACTACCTGAGAATGGCTGGAGATCACTCCTCTTTCTTGGCTCCATCAGGTTATTGCAAACTCTGTGCAATAGTGATTTTAACAACATTTGTCAGAAGCTCTTTTGATGACATGCGGAAAAGCTTTTTGCTTTACACTCCTACAAAAGCACAGTTGGATGAGGTTTTTCATTCCCTACTACTTTCTGTGCACTCGTCCATTTTCTGGAAGTGCAGAGTGTCCTAACAAGTACGTCAAGCCTCCTTCTTGCAGCTCCTTGTGAGACTAAGTAGCTGAAGGAAGTGCAAGGGCATGTTAGGAAACAGGTCTGTAATAATCTACAGAACAGTACTTCAATATACTGCTTGGGAATCTGACAGAGATGTGTTGTGAAATAATTCAGGTAAGTTACTGTTGTAGTAGAATTCCTCATACGCACAAGTTAAATGTGTAACTAGAAGCATTTACAAACGAGGTCAAAATACATCAAGTAAAAAAGTGTAACGAAAACGAAGTAATAAATCTGTTTAGTTTCTTAATCAGAACTTCCCTTATGCCAAACAACTAAAGCAGGATTTTACAGCAAAGGTTTTTAGAAACTGAGACATAAGAAGGAACACATTTTCACTTGTTATTACTGCTATTAAAAAGTATGGCTTTTGACAGAAATTTTAAAAAACATGTGCAGCTGTTCTACTGTGGAGAACTGGCAACAATACATAAAGATAATAACTTGAAGTTGAACAAACCTAGTAAATAACATGCTTTGACCATCAATAAGAAAGTATTTGAAAACGAAAAGGTATTTAAAATTATTCACATATTATTGCATAAAAGTTTACTATACAGTATCAGTAATACTACAATATGAGCATAGCATAAATAGACACATTAAAAATAAGCTAGCTCAATGACAGCAGTTGGAGGCTGTATTTTCAAAGTTCTTACATGGACACACAAACCTGGAATTCCTCTTATATAGACCTGGTACGAGCATCTGAGCAGAGGTAAAATATGTATTTCAAAAATACAGTGCAGGTAAAATGAGTAATGAGCACATACAGCTACTGCCATTCTCACTTTGCCAACCCAGAAAAAATATACCAAGATTTGATTAATTATTAAAATATTAAAACCAGAAAAGAGAATAGTACTAAATCTGCCTTACCCTCCTTACTCCAGAACACATGCATGCAGTTAGCACATAAAGCACTACACTGTACTTACATTTTTCTCTTGTACTTCAAATAACTGTTACATCTTTATTACCAGTTTCTGACAAAATGTTGGCAATAGCTATTGCTGAACAAACTGGGATACCTTGTATATATTTACCTGCATCTTGGATGCTGTCCACAGAAATATGGTATGATGTAAAATAACCTGGGATTTGAACATTCAGGGTAGTTTTCAAGGATACATACATTAATGTCCTGTGGAGTAGGGAAGGAAAAAAAAAAAGAAAAAGAAAGAAGCTGAATATGGCATTTTCCATTCTCTATTAACAAGTGGGTTTTTTTTTTATCCCATATGTTACTGCTTCGAGTCATCTCAAAGTATTATACTGAGGATACACCAAATACCTTAAAAGTAATCTACTGCTCAATATATCTACTTCTAAATAGCATTAGAAAGTTTCAAGGGGTTAAAAAACAAGTGATTTTCTTTTAGAATGCAAAAAACATTTTCTTTTTTATTGCTGCAAATAACACAACTATTATACTGAGATTACTGCATGATTCAAAGCGTAACACATGGATCAACTTTCATATTGAGTAATACTTAAAATATTCAGGAGATTATTTTCAGACTCTTCTTTCTTTTAAACACACCCTTGGGATAACCTGAAGTAGCCAGAATAAATAAAATTGAGATAACTATTATATTCTTTATTTTATTTTTATTCTGCTTCATTCAAGAACTGGAATGAACAAATGTAAGCTGTAATTTGCACAGGTTACTCTTGATATAAAAACATCTATCACTTTTGATTAAAATTCTCTATGTTCCTCAGATATTCAGAATTGAGCCTATTGTGTAAACCTCCACTGCTTAGAATGGATTATTAGAATGTATTTATAATTTTCCTGATTTATTGTTCATCCAACTAGGTGCTATTTATAATTTTTCAAAGACTAGGCATACCTACTGTACCCTGAGGAACTATATTCCATTTCTAGCTTAACTCTAGCACAGTAAATAAACTTAGTGGCAACTGGGATTGGATTCCACTACCCTTATCTAGTCTAACAGACCCTTACTCTTCAAGCAGACCCACTGACTCCAAAGAGACTTAGAGCACAAAAAAACTGTGTAAGACAACGTGAGCAAAGATGAAAGGATCTCATCTTTGTAAAACCAATCTTCATTCTTATTTAAAGACATGTGTTTCTACAATGCATTCGGCTCGATACACATATACCAAACCAGTGACTAATCAAATCTGTACTTTATGAAGCAAAATGAAATGTGATAGAGAACCCTTCAATAGGCAGCATGCTCTCCACCAGACAGAAGTGCTCGGCAGCGTGAATGACCTGGAAAGCATCCCTGGCCCTCCCGGGGCGGCATGGGGTACAGGCCTCCAGCTGCAGCACCCACTTCTGAGACTGGAGCAGAAAAGCCCTTTGCTGAACAGACAAGCTCTTCCCAGAATTCGAACCTCACGCCTAACTTCACATTTGGGCCTATAAGCCTTTTAAAGTACATTCTTGTTTCCTCCTCTGTCTTACACACCTGTCAATCAGTTTTTATTAGCACATGAGAAGGTCCCAGGCAGGCAAGTAAATCACACAGTGAGGAACCATCAAAGAATATGCCATAAAATTGCCAAGTTGGATACCCTTCAGTGTATTCAAGCATACTGAGAAGGGCTTGCCTTGAATATGCACCAGAAGATTTATGCTCAAGACCTGAATTTTGACATCCAAGGCCCTGAACTTGAAGCTAACCAGCCTCTCATTCTCAATTCTATGAATATAACTAAGAAATCTACTGATGGCACAGTAAGGTGGTGCAGGCAAAGCGTCCCTATCATCCTGATAAGGCTTTTTTAATATTAACCACAAATTGCAGTTTTAAAAAGGTTTATTGTGTTTTTACTATAGACACCACCAGAGGTTTTTTCAGGAATACATATTTCCGTTTTCTTTAAGAACCTGCAGGACCTGAAGTAAATTCACAAATTCCTTGGATTAAAAAAAAAATATAATTAAATTGTCCCAACAATATTTTAAATTATGTCCAAGCTATCATACACTTGATTGATGGATTAATTGAAAGGCAGAAACAGCTACAAAAAAATTTAAAAATCATTAGTAACACCCAACCAAGAACCATTCCTCTTTTCTCCATCCTGTACAAAGGTGAAGGGACATTAACTCAAAACAAAGAAACTTAAAGGTTTTTTGCAAGAATAAAGAATACAGGAAGACAGAAAATATCCCCTGAGATATATAAATATTAAATGCAAACATGAAAGTGCAACATTCTTGTTATTCTGAAAATACTCGAGTGATTTGGCAGAAGAAACATCCATATAATAAAAGCAATGTAAATTAACATTGAAAAATCCTGCACAGCTTGTATTTAGTCAAAACAAGATTTTTAGTATTCCTTTTTAGGGTAAACTGCTGTAGGATCATGGAAACAATTGGGCAGCACAAATCTAAACTATCCAGTGGTGATTCCCTTTGTATTTGTTTTGTGGAATGCAAAAAGATGAGAGAGAAAAGCCTCCCCGCCACTGATGCACTCAAGGTTTAAGATAAAGGCCAGGCATGCTTTCACAGAACCTGTAAATTTTTTGGCCGTGCAACAGCCCACATTTCACATTCCCGACACCAGAAGTGCCAGGTTTTCTCTGCAGTAAGAGCACTGTCCCTTTCCAGTCTCCAGTTATCACCACTGCTGTGATCCAAATTACAGCCGCTGGAGGGTCCAGATGCATGTGCAGCACCTGCTCACCTATTTGACTGCATTCACAATCTCTGAAATAAATCAACAGCCACCACCCAACCCCTCAGAGGAGTTTTTATTTGATGATAACTATGCAGCTCCATGAGATGTGAAATCACAGTTTTTAATGAAGAAGTGGGGTGAAACAAAGCTCGGCCTGAGGTGTGCTAGTCATTACAAAACTTAAACACACCTACAGGAAAGATGCTCTTCAGTTGCTAGCAGGACTTAAAGGAATTTCTTGGGGTTTGTTGGGTTTTTTTGTTGTTTTATGAGCACAGAAAACTAAGATGAAATGACATTATTCTAGGCAGTGTTATTCTGTTATCCTAAGCAACATTAATGTCACATTTCCCAGTAAGAGCCTATTTTCCCAGCAGGACACAGATCTTTCAGGGCAGAAAGGTTCTTATGAGAGACAAAAAATTGTGAGGTGACAGATGACAGCCTTGCTCATTTAAATCACCAGAGGAACCTTGTAAAAAAAAATATTCTAACACAGCCAGGAAAGATACAGGAAGAAATACACATAGCTACTTTGATCACACCCCTCCACAATACAGAAAAAGGAATTTTATTCTATTCCTCAGCTCCCAGCTACAGTCCACACTTCTCATGTCTCACTGGGTTTCTGTCACCAGCAGGGCAGAGGGATGCCTGGGAACCAGCCCTGGGGCTGCAAGGAACAACAGAAGCCATAGTTCTTCCTAATAGTGCTATGTTTTTCTACTGGTGTCACAATTTTGGCTGAAATGGTAAACTGGTAGCATCTACTTCCTTCTGTAAAATTGTCTTACATATAAAAATCACAACATGCCCTAATCAATTAATCTGTCAGTAGCCAGACTACTCACCTACCAGAAATATATTAAAGCTGTATTATAGTATTTTTAATGTTAAGAACAAACTTTTATTTGCCGTGGTGAGTTCATACATGTCACAAGAGGAAGTCAGAACATCATTAAATGTATTCAATGGATAAAAAATCCTTTTGGGAATAAACAATTTGCTTAAATTAATTATCTATACTGTACCATATACAAAAAGATGTGAACTTAGAGTTGAGATTTTGATTTTTTTTTTCCTCCTAATATAAAATCTGAAAAGTATAGGAAAAATAACAACTTTTTTTTTTTTTGTCTGGTAGAATGAACACTTTAGTTCTCAACCAAAAATTAAAGAAACATCACATTCTGCCATGCATCACAGAATCATATCATAGAATGGTTTGGGCTGGAAGGCACCTTAAAGACCATCTAGATCCAACTCCCATGAACTGGCAGGGACACCTCCCTCTAGATCAGGTTGCTCCAAGCCTCATCCAGCCTGGCCTTGAACACTTCCAGGGAGGGGGCATCTACAACTTCCTGGCTAACCTGTTCCAGTGTCTCACCACCCTCACACTAAAGAATTTCTTCCTAATGTCTAACCTAAATCTCCCCAGTTCCAGTTAAAAGCTATTACCACTTGTTCTTTCACTACAAGCCCTTGTACAAAGTCCCTCCTCAGCTTTCCTGCAGCCCCTTCAGGTAGTGGAAGGCCACTATAAGGTCTCCCCAGAGTCTTCTATTCTCCAGGCTGAACAACCTCAACTCTCTCTGACTTTCTTCATAGGAGAGATGCTTCAGCCCTCTGATCTTCTCTGGCCTTGTTCCATGAGCTCCATGTCCTTCTTACGTTGGGTGCTCCAGCACTGGACAGAGTACTCCAGGTGGGGTCTCACGAGAGCTGAATAGAGTGGGAGAATCACCTCCCTTGATCTGCTGGCCACTCTTCTTTTGATGCAGCCCAGGACACAGTTGGTTTTCTGGGCTGCAAGTGCACATTGCCGGTTCACATTGAGCTTCTCATCCACTATCACTCTTAAGTCCTTCTCCTCCAAGCTGTTTTCAGTCCATTCTCCACCCAGTCTGTAACTGGGCTTGGGATTGCCCTGACACAGCTTCAGAACCTTGCACCTGGCCTTGTTGAACTTCATGCACTTTGCACAAGCCCCCCCCCCCCAGCCTGTCAAGGTCCCTCTGGATGGCCTCCCGTCCCTCCAGTGTGTCGACCTCACCACACACTTTGGTGTCATCAGCAAACTTGCTGAGGGTGCACTCAATGCCACTGTCCATGTCACTGACAAAGATGTTTAACAGCACCAGACCAAGATCATTGGGGAACACCACTTACCACAGGTCTCCATCTGGATATCAAGTCTTTGATCACCACTCTTTGAGCAAGACCATCCAGCCAGTTCCTTACTCAATGAGTGGTCCATCCATCAAATCCATACCATTACAGTTTTGATACCAGGATGTCATGTAGGACAGTGTTGAAAGCTTTGCATAGATCCACGTAGAGGATGTCGGTTGCTCTTCCTTTGTCCACCAATTCCATAACCCCACTGCAGAAGGCCACCAAATTAGTCAGGCAGGATTTGACCTTAGTGAAGCTGTGTTGTCTGTCACCAATCACCCCTTTGCTTTCCATGTGCCTTAGCAGAGCCCTCAAGAAGATCTGCTCCATGATCTTGCCAGGCACAGTGGTGAGACTTACTGGTCTATAGTTCCCCAGGCCTTCCTTTATTCCCATTTTGAAAATGGGGCATATTTTTCCCCTTTTCCAGTCAGTGGGAGCTTCACCAGACTGCCAAGACTATTCTAATATGATGGAAAGCGGCTTCACAACTTCATCATCCAGTTTCTTCAGGAGCCAATATAGCAATTCTAACAATTTAAAATGAGAAATCATAACTCAAATGCGTGCATGCCTTGTAAACATTTTTTCATTAATCATCTATTAATCTATGGGAAGTCATGAAAACAGCCTTTCACAATCAAAATGAAAAATACGACATGTTGTCTTTCCATGCCCTGCCCTCATAGGATATTGCAACTTCTGTGAAACCAGAGACCCTGCTTACAGCCCAGCCATGGTACATGCTCCTCACTTAAGTCTGAAGGCAGAAGATGCAAAACTGAGGTGTGTCATGAAGGCTACAGAGGAACTAGCGACCTACAAAAATACCTTTCAAGCTTCCATGAAACAAAATTAAATAAATTGATGTGGAAAACCAGTGAGTGATCCCAGTCTACAGTGACCTCTCCTGCTTACAATGCTGTTCTTCATACGCTGCTACAGTCAGAGGCACAGTCTAGTCCTCACCATTGCCAGCCAAGGAAAATTCTTCTGCTCTGCTGAGAGCCCCCCCCGAGCCCTCTTGTGGCTCATAAAATGTTTTCTCACATACTTGCTCGGTGTCTGTGAAGAGGTCAAACTGACCGTTACATCCTAAGGACAACATTGCATCATATGAACTAAATACAACCACACTGGGAAAAAAAAAGCAGCGCTTTCTCTGACCCCAGCCAGGGAGCTCTGAGTGGCCATGGAGTGATGGGGAAGAAAATGTAAACATGACAGCTCAGAAAAGGGCTCCTGAGTGTAAATATGAAAGAAGGAAAAGCAAAACTTCCTACTTTGTAATGCTGCAGAGACACTGAAAACTCAAGGTATAGTTGGCATTAAGGTTTTCAAAAATTAATGCAACATGACCTACTAAATCTTATTTATATGTTTTAATGGAAAATAAACCACAATGCAACACATTTTTTAACCATAATTAGAGAGGTTTTTACTTAATTAGATGATATTTAATGCTTCTGTTCAATCTCAGTCAAATATTTGGATAACTAGACCCACACAGCAGCACGATGACAGCTTATTTCAAATTCTGGAGGCATTGGTAGTTGTCTGCATCTCTGACAACGGCACATCCAGCAAGGCTAATTCTCTATTAGGTCCATGCAGCAGATTTAGGTCTGCCCTGTGACAACAGATGCTACAGGAGGTGGAGGCCAGACAGGATTTTAGAGACTGCAGCACAAAACAGGGAAGTGCCTGGGGCACAAAACAGTTTGGGCTGTGCTCTGCAAAGACTTCTAGCTGACTTTAACCATTGCTTTCTTGCTTAAAGGTCAAGAAGTACATTGCTTTACCCTCAACAAACAGTACATTTGAAAGCTGAGCTAAGGTTTGCATTTGAAAACTAGTTTTCAGTCACAGATAATACTGCTTTCAACTCTTCCTCACTTGGTGTGTCTGCTTTTGAAGAGGTACATTTCTGAACTCTTTTGTACAGCTCTTAAAAACCTGCACAGACATTTCCCACTTTGCAGGTATTCAAGTTCCTTTCCTCCACATATCTGTCAGGAATCAAAATATGCTTTCTAAAAAAAAAATCAAAATCCTTAATCTCTTCCATTCCCAGAAAATCCTCATTATAATTTCTTCAACAAACTGCCCTTTGCCTTCAGCTGAATAATGTATTTGATAAAATGCAGCAGCAACTGGAGAATGAAGAGCCCTCTCATCACCCATACTTCTGTAAGGCCCAGTGAACTGCTACAGGAGGACACAGGGGACCAGCCTATGCAGGAGATGGGAAGAATATTCTTTAGAAGGTGCCAGATTCCTAACAGCAGTGTGTTGAATGAGCAAAAGCACCCTGTAGAGCCAGCCTGGCCATCTTATTTAAAGGTAAGCTCAAAACAGAAGCTGTCCTGTAAAACAAAGCAATGTGCCCTTATCAATGTGTCAGGGTCTTTTTTTCCCCAAATAATTTTTCACTTATTATTATCTAGTGACAGATTCCCTTCTGTTTTCCTCTCTTTTATTTTTTTCAGATGCTTCCTGCAACCACCATTTCTGTCTTCTTCACCTGCGGTTACAAGGACAGCTTACTGATGTGCTGGTTTGGTGGGTTTTTTGTGTTTTGAGTGGCTCAAGGAAGAAGCTGAGAAGCTCCTCCTGCTCCAAACCCAACCAAGGAGCCATTAGAGGGACAACAGATGCACCTCTGCGATTAACATAAAAAATAGCTGAGGTAACACCTGAGCAGAGAAGCACTTAGACTAAAGGAGAGGAGTGGTGCCAGAGAAAGCTGAATGGTGCTGGTGGTTGGTGAGGAAGAGGGGGAAAGAAGGTGCCCAAGCAGAAGTTTCCGAGATGGCAGCTGTTCCTCTGCACTCGTGGAGGAACGTGGTGGAACATTCCCTGAAGGTGCCAGGAGGGGTGAACTTGGCCAGTGGACTTGGATTTTGTGGCCAGAGGATTTGCTGCCAGTGGACTCTGGACTTACACAGCTTTGGAAGACCCTGGCGCCAGGGGAGTTTGTTCCTGAAGCAGCCTGTGACTCTCTGAGAAGCCCAGGCTGGAACAGCTCCGGACCTTGAGGGAAGGACTCATGAAGGAGAGGTTTGTGGAGGACTCTTTGCTACGGAAAGAGACCCTGTGGGGAAGCAGGGAAGGACTCTAAGGAATCCGTGTTCCTGAGGAGGATGGTGCAGCAAGAACCACCAGCCTGTGAACTGACTCTAAACCCCATCCCCTGTCCCCCTGTGCTGCTGGGGGGAAGGAGGGAGAGAAACTGGGAACAAAGTGATTTGGGCCCGGAAAGAAGGAAGGGGTGGGGTAACATACGCAAGCCCTGCTCTTTGTGTTGTCTGTGTCCTGTGTGTGTTTGATTAGTGTGAAATTAAATTATAATTTTTTCCCCAAGTTGAGTCCGTTTTGCCTGGGACCTTAATTGGTGAAGAACCCTCCTTGTACTTTGTCTTGACCCATGAGCTTTGTCCTCATCCCAGAGAGTGTTTTGGGGGGGAGTTGAGTGAGCAGCCATGGGGCTGTTCCTTTGTTGTGGTGTTGGGCCCAAACCACGACACAGACTTTCCCTAAATATTTCTTTTTCTCGTGCTCCAGGGTAGTGCATTAATGCTGCATGTGAGACAGGGAATGGGAAGCTTACAGAACCCTTGTCAACTATTGATGATTTGAGATCAACCTTAAATATTAGCAGAGATAGTACATTAAGGAACACATATATCTTACGTTTCTCTCCTCAGAGCTTAGTATGTTTCCTGAATAACTGCATTGGTAAGTTAGACATTTATACTTGCAAGTTAATGGAATTTTATTTTGTTAATGGTATGAAAGATTTTTTCTTTAATTAAAAAAGCCTGTACTGTAAGAGTACAATTATTAAAAGAAAATTATATTAAGAAAGTCTGGAGAAAAAGATACCTTAAAATATGTAGGCTGGTTCAGTTAGGTCTTTTAATTGTGCATTAATGAAGAAACTTGACTTTTTAAAGCTAGCCTAGGGTAGCCTATGGCTTGCTTAGATTCAATTTGTGCTGTCTTTATATCAGCCCAGATTTCCTTGATTTTAAAATTTATTTATTTTTTTTGAGAGGACAGTTTTGGGTTTTCTTTGAATTGACTTTCCACTTTTTTCTGGCAAGATGCGTGTTTTCATTTTTCCCCAAGACCACATAAGCAAATAGACTGCCAAGTTCAATTCCCACTTTTTGCTTTTTGATGGACTCCTTTGGATGGGCTAATTTGCCTGGATTTTCTGCCAACAATGTGTTCAGCTTTTCTTTCTGGCATCTTAGCAAGCGAAGGAGCAGCTAACAAAACACTGTCTTCTGCTAACCACCCACATTTTCATTTAGCTCAGGCATAAATTATTCATTAACATACAAACTTTTGCTGGCATTAAGATAGCAGAGGTAATTAATTATGTCTATGATGCTACTATTTAAATGCAACAAACATGAAACACATTTTTAGTTCCCAATTTTCTAACTTATAATGATGTAAAGCATCAAGAAAATCATAGAATCATAGAATCTTAGGGGTTGGAAGGGACCTTGAAAGATCATCTAGTCCAACCCCCCTGCCAGAGCAGGGTCACCTAGAGCACATCACACAGGAACGCATCCAGGTGGGTTTTGAATGTCTCCAGTGAGGGAGACTCCACAACCTCCCTGGGCAGTCTGTTCCAGTGCTCTGTCACTCTCACAGTAAAAAAATTTTTCCAGATATTCACCTTGAACCTCCTATGCTCCAATTTGCACCCATTACCCCTTGTCCTATCACTGGTAATCACTGAGAAAAGCCTAACTCCATCTCCCTGACACTCACCCCTTACATATTTGTAAACATTGATGAGGTCACCCCTCAGTCTCCTTTTCTCCAACCTAAAGAGACCCAGCTCCCTCAGCCTTTCCTCGTAAGGGAGATGTTCCACTCCCTTAATCATCTTCGTAGCTCTGCGCTGGACTCTTTCAAGCAGTTTCCTGTCCTTCTTGAACTGAGGGTCCCAGAACTGGACACAATACTCCAGATGTGGCCTCACCAAAGCAGAATAGAGGGGGAGGAGAACTTCTCTTGACCTACTAACCACACCCTTTCTAATGCACCCAAAGGATGCCATTGGCCTTCTTGGCCACAAGGGCACATTGCTGGCTCATGGTCATCCTCCTGTCCACCAGGACCCCCAGGTCCCTTTCACCTACACTGCTCTCCAGCAGGTCAGCCCCCAACCTGTACTGGGACATCGTGTTTCTCTTCCCCAAATGCAAAACTCCACACTTCCCCTTGTTGAATTTCATCATGTTTCTCCCCGCCCAACTCTCCAGCCTATCTAAGTCTCTCTGAATGGCAGCACAGCCTTCTGGTGTGTCAGCCACTCCTCCCAGCTTAGTGTCATCAGCAAGAAAATACATAGGTCGATATATTTCTTTCCTCTGTGTTACCAGAAATTATATTAGTAATTTGTCAAAGACCAGTTTTACCAGTTAGAATGGAATAACTTCATAGTTATAAGCAAGAATTTTCTCTCTTTTTTTTTTTTTTTTCCATTGCTTTTGTATTTTTCACCACAAACTGTCTTAGTACAGGAAAGATATGAAAAAACCCCACAAAACAATAAAAAAAAACAAAAACAAAAAGAAGAAGAAATTATACAAAAAGAGTAAGACTGCCTGCCAGCTGGAAGAAGTGTATAAGCATTAAATAACCATCCTGTTACAGAGGGCCCAGATCCAGGGAAGACCACAAATACAGACCATTATACTGCAATCAAGAATGAATCCCAGTAGCAACTAACAGAAGAGAGATCGTACATCTGTTAGTTCTGTTTACTAACACCTCTTTATAAAAGAGCCTGGAAAATTAGTTGGCTTCTGTGATCACCCTTAACAAAGTCAATTAGGGATATAGGTGTATACTCAATTCTGCAAACGCTGGGCAGGAAATCCCCCCCACCTCAAGGATGTCTCAGCCCTCCCTAATGCAGCACTGCTGGACTCTACCCAACAGATGTCTGTCAGAAAAGCAGTGAGATACATCCAGCAATTCATGCTCACAAAAGGTAGCTCTGGAGCACAGATAAAGTTATTCTTGGACAGAAGATGGCCTCAGCCTTGCAGCTGACTATGAGGCTGAAGGCAGTAGGCTGGAAGTGGACAGAGATGCAGCTGGTGAGCAAAGGCCCTTCCAGTAGCATGGTCTCACCATACCAGGCGATGTAAGAGCAGCCCTGCCTGCTCCCTATCCTGGCAAGAAAGGCTGCTACAGAAGACCCAGGGTGTTGAGAAGCATTTTAGACTATCCTTTGCTAAGGAAGAACCAAGTTTAAATAAACCAGGATGGCCATTTGTCCAATCTGTTCATAAAAATGTTCATATCCGCTCTAATTGATAGCAGCCCATTACTGCTCCTACGGTCAGAAAAGCTTTACTAGCATCTGATATGAAAACACCTTAATGTAATTTAAGGAAACTCCTTTTTGTCTTAATCTTGATGAACACAAGGAATAACTGCAGGACATCTGCTTCACAGAATATTTTTATTCATCCAAATATTTAAATTTCTCTACAGGATTTCCTTTTTAAGAACCATTTTCTGGACTCTACTCAATTTCTTAGAAGCTTAACTTAGGGTTTTCAGCTCCAAGTAAAGCAGAAAAGACTGACGGTGCCTTACATAAGTTCTCAACAAGGGAACACCACAGAGGGCATTTTGTGTCTCTGGCTCCTTGAACCAGCATCTTCTGTGCTACACATTTTTTGTTTTACAACCAAATTGGGTAAGATACAGAGGAAATCCTCATCCAGCATCATAGACTATCACCTCTCAAGTGAACCACTCTTAATGTTAAAACTCTCACTGTCCAGCCAGTGAGTCCTGCATTGAGGCCAAGTCCTGCTCCCAACTGAGCAGTGATACACATTATAGATTGCTCAGAGTGAGAAATCATGTAAAAAAAACCAAAACCACAGGAGATCTGGATGCTTTTCACATACAGAAAAGGGGCCTCTAGAGAGAGGCATAAGTCAGAAGTGAACTCAAGTGACAGTCAATCAAATAAAAAATGAACAGAAGATTAGAAAAAACAGGTAGTATTAGACAATGCTATAGAAGAACCCAACCAAGAAGGGGGAGAATCAAACTCAGCAGAGAAAGCTGTGTGTCTCCAAATTCCAACAGGTCTTTGATTCAGTCACTAAAGATGTGATAAACACAATCTGATATTCTTCAATTCTCAGGAAAGAAAAAATAGAGGATAAGAGGATAGGCTGATAAAGGATAGGAACCTAAGGACAGGAATAAAATGACTCATTTTCTTAGTGAAACAGAACACTAAGTAGGGTCACACAGCATCTGTGCTGAGACCTCCTGCATATAACAAAGAGGGCTTAACAGTGAAATAGCCAATTTTTCAGGGAATATTAATGAAAGCAGATAGGAAATCTAACCTGAAGGAGCTATAAAAGGACACTATAATGTTGATTAGGCAATAAAATGCTAGAAGAAATTAAGTGCTGGAAAATGCATGGATCCTTGCACCAGAATACTCTGGATTACAAAGGTTTAAGATGGATTTAAAAAAACCAAACACAACAAAAGAACAGCAGCAAAAAAGAAGTAAAAAAGATATATTCATAGAATAAAGGTCTATCATGGGCTATTAAACACAGCTAGGGAAGCAAAGTCTGGCTTTGGAAATTGGTAAGTTGAAGAGCATCAGAAAGCTGGGAGGACATGGGAGGGGAAGCAACCCTTTGGCTTCTCCCCAGCTTGTACTGTCTTCCTCAGCTGGGCCTGATGGTGCTCCTATCTCAAGAAGCAAGTTCTCACCTTTACATATGACACAATGTGATTTGCACAGATCTAATTAGATTTAAATGTTTCAAAATACTGCTTCAGTGCTAGAATACAGCAAAGCCTATTTCAATAACAAGATGTTTCTGTAGTTTCTGTAGTTCACGTTTTCCTCACGTTTTCTTCCTCAGGTCAGGTGTTCTCATTCCTTGACTGCATGCACAGAAATTATGCTTAGTGGACTTTAGCCCAAAACTCAAAAATGTTTTGTCATGTACTAACAGAAACACATTTAGGTTCTATGAATGCCACAATATCTTGAAACATTATACAGTTTTCTGCAGAGGTCTGTGAAAAACAGTATCAACAACACAAAAGTTTTAAAGAGGTTATTAATAAAAATATCAAGAGTTCTGAATGTTAAAGATGTCATCAAAGATAAACAATTTATGAGCCAAAAGGAAATTCTTTCCCTTGGCAATCAGTATTAAATATTTTGCTCTGCTACATCCCATCAAGACAGAGGCAAAACAAACAAGAGAGAGGATTCCATTTGCATATATTTTTACAGAACCTCATACGAAAAGAATTAGGGAGGAAAATGCTTATTTTCCTCACTATAAATCTTCAAAAGAAAAGAGTATATACATGGAAAAGGGAAGATATGCCACAATAAATCTGAAAAAATATATTATTGCAGGTTTCAGGAAAGCAGTATTTAATAATTAAGCTTCTCTAATCTGCAGATACAGCAAAATTTTCACTAAAGAAAATGAACACTGGCTAGCTGATGCATCTTAAAAGTTTTATTTCATCATACCGCTCAGTGATAGCTTAGATTATCTGCTATAACAAATTCTAGTTATACAATTCCCTTTCACTGATGCTAAAGGGAGACAGACTGTATCCAGCAGCTCCTGATGTGCACCTGAAATAATCCAGTCACATCAAGTACACTGCCTAGCAAAAAAGAAAAAGAAACCTGCTGCTGAATTCTCCATTAAAAAAAAAAAAAGAGGAAACATATGATGATCAGGTTATACATTTATTTGGTTTTGCCTATTTTTTAAAGTTAGTACTGTAGTGACTTTTAAGAAAAACTACCTGGCTTCATCCTAGCAGCATGGTCTAAAAATGTTTCATGTCCTCTCGACATTTGTGGTTGCACCTTACCACAAGCCTCTTGAATGGTGAGAAGAAAAGCCACAACTGCAAGCTGTGCTCATTCTGCTTTCCTACCAGCCTTCTTCCCAGCACTGACTAACTTTGAATCTCTCCCGTCATCTCTTAGGGCTGAAATGAAAAGGAGTTGCAGAGCAGAGAAGAAAACCACACTGCTTGTGGCTTCCCTGCTGCTGCAACTGGGGATGGTTTCTGCTCTGCTGCCCCTATCTAACTTCTGCAGCTATT
>NW_009953649.1:2384609-2398788 GCF_000747805.2 Chaetura pelagica
CTGAACAGCTCTCATGCTTTTCTGGAAAATTACTAATACTTTGCATCATTTGCAGCGCTGCCATTCTGAATAGAGGAACAAAATGGAACAAAAAAAATGGATTCCACTTTTCAGTTTGACAAGACTATCACTCTATTGACAACTCAAAGTATTTAAAAACTCCTACAATTACAAGTTTCAGAGGCATAATTAATGTTCCTACTTGCCGCTTTCTTATTTTTTTAACCTTGAGTCACCTGCTGAAGGGTTCCCTTCTACAACTATGAAAAACACAGCCATGCCTCTCTCCCCACCGGAAAACCCAGAATCTCTCAGTCCCCTCATCACAGGTGCTATGGTTTCAAAGAGCACAGCAAGTAACAACATCAATAACAAAATCATGGAGTTTAGTAACTGCCAGAAGGAGGGGAAAAGTATAAAATCTGCCTTTTTTTCTTCCTGTTTATTGAATACATAATCTCTTTGGATTACATTCTGAAGAATTTTTTTTTTCTTCAACCAATGATGAGTATTTTAGGTATTTTTTTTCCTTTTAAAAAGAACAGAAAATTAATTTATTTTTAAAAAAACCAAATAAATAAGTGTCATTTAGCAATCCATATTCATCATGGAAAGTTTCCTATTTGACACTGCTTAGTGGATTTTTCCCCGAGAAAAAGGAAATTACTCTTGACAAGCTCAGTTATGAATAGTGGCTGGCTTTGCTTGGATCAGAGTTCATAGGAAAAAAAAGTTGTGCTCAAGTTAACCTGACCAGACAGTGTTTCAATAATTCATTGAGTAGTAGGAAGCTTTGCTGAAACAATGCTGTCCATTTTCCAGAGTCTGGAAGAAGAAATAGTCAGCTAAACACCGTTGGCTGGTTTGGGTTTTTTTGGTGTTTTGGTTGTTATTTTATTTAAAAGAAACTATAGGTATAAGGGATACAGAAGCTTTGAAAATACTACTCAATAAGAAAAAAAGAGAAAAGAACACTTGGAATAAAAATCAGGAAAAGTAAACACTGCTTTTACTTCAAAGGAAAATTTTCCCACCTTGTTCATGGGCATAGTATTTTCTAAGATAACCCAGAAGGTCTACTGCTTATTCTGCAAGATGGAATTACCTTTTCATTCAAGACAGGCCCCATTGCCCCTGTGGTTGCTCATGACCATGCAACATTGTCAGGCAACTGGGGAGGGATGTGTGTATTTTTGAGTAAATTATACAACTTTGAATAGCTATCTTAAGGGGGGGAGAAAAAAAAAGCAGCTCATTTGAAACAGCTGTTTCTTGTTTTCTCTCATTTATTTCTTTAAATAAGGTAGAAGAATAAGAAAGACAAATGAGTTCCTGGCAGCAATACCCCTCCTTACTTGACTTAGTAAAGAAACAATGGCCAAATGCCCTAAATCCACACTGAATGTCAACAAATGCAGGTTTTTCAGTTTGTCACAGTTTGTTCCCTCATGTTTTCTTCTGGCAACATCATCATCTCACCAAGTTATGAAATAACACTTATATTTGTTCTTTTGAATTTAAATAAAATCCACCACAAAAACGCTAAAATAATCAGGGTGTTTATGGATTTCTGAAGGAGTTTGTGTGACTATCAGTGTCCCTCAGATGCCTGGGTTTATTTCCATTCAATGAAGGTGACAAGACACCTTAGGGCATGTGGTTTGAAGCCATCCTCCTCTCAGGGCACAGAAGCCATTAGTCTTCCCAAAGCTACTGCACTAATCAGCAAAACTTGCCAACTGCTCTTCTGATTGCGATTGCTTATTGGTCTGGCAAATAAGCCAATCTGTTGCCTCACTGTCTGAAGTCCCTCATCCCTTCATATCCCTTCAGGAAAAAAAAATGAGAAGGGAGGACACCTAGTACGAGTCTGAAGCCTACAGACTGAAAAAGTTCATTTAACTGAAGCTACTACTGTGCTGATAATCCTCATAACACTGATTACACTCTTGCAAAAAAAAAACCCCAAACAACAACAACATAGAAATCAAACAAAAACTCTTAAGAAAAAAAAAGAAAAAAAAGAAAAAAAGAAAAGATAAACATCTGTAGCAACATCCTTTACGCCAAGATGCAAAGTACACAAGCAACTTGCCAGGCAGGCCCAAGCAACCAGAGACAACACCCCAGTCCAGCTGCCAACACAAACCTATGGAGTTTGGTTGTTGTTTTGCAGAAACACAAATGCACATTTCTACCTCACAGGAGCATCCTGAAACAAACAGAGCAACACGAGATTGCCAGCACTCTGATTTCTTCAGGAAAATTATTTCCCATTTCAGATCTGTTCACTCTGCAATGAGACTAAACCAAAAACTAAATTCACACCTCTACACTTCATTTTCACTGTTGAGCAAAGGGTTCTTTCACTTATCTGCATGTGTTTAATCAGTCCAGAATTACAGTATTATTTTTATTAAATGCAATGAGGCAGTACCCAGCATGTAACATGCTGTGTTTACAATGCTTTGAATGCAAGAGCCTTGCAATTTAAATACTTCTCATTACACTTACTTACTACTAACACTACATAGTCTTCATTCAACAAAGGAGGATGCTGACACTTGACACTGCAGAGAAACCCTTCTCTCCTCATGGGAAGCAAAGTAGGCAGATCACAGCGGTGCCCAGGGAAGTATCTGGCACAGGGAAACACTCCCTGTCCTGGCAGTTTCCAGTATGGATACTCAGGGTAAAGACTGCATGCTCTTCTCTGAGAGGACAAGCAAGTCTGAGTGGCTACAGATGCCCTCAAATCTCACATGATAAGATTGTTATTGCTGAATAGGACATTACTGCTCTGACTGTTGACATTACTCTCACTCAAGTAGCCTTTCTTTTTTCTTGTTCCTTCCTCCATTTAACTAGAAAGACCCAAACAAATAGCAACAGCATCCTGCAAAACATTGTGATCCCTGCATTGAGGACATGGATTTGAGACTTCTCCCATTCCTACCTGCAGTAGTCCACTTCTCCATCCAGCTCCTTCTTGTTCTTCTCAGTCCTAAGTTTGCGTGGTATCCTAACTTGAAAGATGACACTGTCAAACTAAGTAGGGACGGCATCTTTTCCATGGTGGTTCAGGCTGCTCTTTATTGAGAAGCCAAACCTTAAAGCCATAGGCTGACATCGTCCAGACAGACAGTGCTGGATAGGGGTTGCCCCAGCAGAAGACCTATTGGTGACAGGCAGTAGTAGTTTTATTTATAGCCCAGGCAAACAACAATCCATCAGCTTTAGCCTCTGGAAGAAACCTCTGCAGAGATCTTCCAGACCAGCATCTCCTGGAAGGATGTGAATGGAGGCAGCTAAGACTGCAATCGTTGGGGAAGGCAGCAAGGAAAGAAGCTGTGGAGGCCCAGCAGGCTCTGCCTGGTGATCTAGCTGGAAAGAATCTTCCAGCCTCCTCAGCATGGACATGCACCCCCGCTGTGTCCCATGAGGCATTCACGCAGCCCACATGTGCCCCAGCTCCAGGAATGTGAGCCTGGGTGCTGACCAGAAAGGAGCACCCTGCTTCAAAAGGCCCTGGCATCCATGCCAGCTGGGACCAGAACCAAGAACAGGATTTTACTCTGTAGCCTAGAATGAACCCAAGAAACTTCAGAAAAAGTAGGATAAACTAAATCTGGAGTATCTCTGGGCACTGCATGCCCCTTTCTTCTGCAACATGCCATTTCTGCTTCCAGGTGATTTCAACACAAACTATTTCAGAGTAATAAAAGTATACAATTCACTAGTGTGACCCAGTCAGTCAACAGAAGAGTCCACATCCCCACCAAAAAATTACATGACAGGAAAATATGTTGTTGATGACAAACTCCTAAAGCCCAGGATAGAGCCTTGGATGCTTTTATTAAAACATAGCTATTAGCCCTCACCACATCAGCCACAGGCTCCAGGCAGGTAGTTCTCCTAACCCCACCACCCTGAATCCTCCCTGTCATCCACCAACTCAAAGCTTCACCTTTACATGAGCTAATAAGTTTTAGAGATCAGGATTTCAGTTCATTTCACTTTGCTGGCAGTGCTGACAGTCAGAAAACTTATGTATAAACCACAAAAAGGAAAAAGGAAGGAGAATGACAGATAACGAGTAAGAAGGGCTAATAAATTCAGTTTCATTCTCACAGGTTGTCAATTCCTGCAGGTTTTAACACCTACAGAGTGAAGTGAATATACGACTGCTTGAAATTACATTATCATGCCACAGCCTGAACATGTTCAATATATATGCACTAAAGGGAAGGCTGCCTCTCTCTGCCTTTCCTCTATTGAGAAGACTAAAAGTTCTTCAGTTCCTGCCCCATCACATCACATCTACTGCCAATGAAAGAGTTTTCATTTAAGCTGGTTAGAGCATAATGCAACCAGGAAAAGGAAACAGGTCTACTGCTAGCAAGGAGTGTACTTAGGAGCGTATTTAGTAGGGTCTTCTAGGGAGGGCTACCACAATTTCCTTAGACAAGACTTGAAAGTGTTTTTTAACTAAACATGAAAACAATACCAAGCACTTCAAAGTCAAACTTCTAAATATACACACACACAGATATAGATATTATTATATCATATTTCTCAAACAGATTATCTGCTGGTCAATGTCCCATCTCTGTTATTTAGGCCATGTATAAAATGTACCTTTAAAAAGATTAATTAAAAATATATGTATTAACAAAAAAGGTAAATGAAGGCCTTATTTTCTTCCAGATGGTAAAACACTCCAGTTCTAAAAATAATTCTATTCCAACTTTTGACAAACAAAAAACCATAAATCAATAATTACGTATAAATCGTTACCCACAACCATGTCCAGCAAGGACTTCCATAGCTTAATTAAATGTTGACCGAATTGACATATTTACACACAGTGAGGTTCCCTGTCTTGTTCTGTATTGCTTGTCATTGAGCTTTTTTTGACTGCTACTGAGAACGGAGCTAATGCTATGGTAGAACCACCCACCACACACATAAGGTCTCATTCCTGACCTTGTCTGAGCTGGCTGAGTATTCATAATTTCCTAGAGAAATAAGGATTATTCCCCCTAAACTGTTTTCCCACCTTGGCTGATGGCGACGCTGGCTTTTATTCGTGGGCTACACAAGAATGCTCCTTTCTGTTCTCATTTCAATCTCCAAAAATGTATCTCCTGAAAATATATCTTATCCAGTTTATATGGCATTAGAAGGCCAGCAATAATATATTAGACTTTTTGTTCTGTGTTTCGGATTTTCCACTCTACAAACAATAGCTTCCTATAGAGAAGCTGGAGAAAACTAGTTCCTTGGGCTACCACAACACATAAAAACAAAACAAAACCAAACCACAAAAGAGAACATCAAAAACTATCCTGTATTCATACTCAGAAAGGCACAAGTAACAAACTTGGCAAAATTGTTAAAGAAATGAAGCATCAACATTCTCAACCTACTTAATACAGTTAGGTCCTTATGTAAAAGAACATAAATTACTATATGTACAAACATATTAAATACCATATACTGATAATTGGTGGTGCCAAGATCCTGTAATAATGTTAAGTTTAAATAAGGTTACGGGTACTCAGTGCTTGGAGTTCTTCTGCTACTTGGCTTCTGGTTTCTTGTGTAGTTTCTTAAAATTTGCAACAGCTGCAAATTTTCAGACCAGTAGAACACTGCATGAAAAAACACTTCATGTTTTCACGTTCTGAAGCAAAATATTGTGGCTATCCTGCATCCTACCTCCACCAAAAGCAATGCAATACAGAATGGTATGTTTAAAATAAAAGCCTAATATTAATAAAATCCAGATCTCTTTATCCTTGCTACCAATATAAGTATTATGAATTTCATGGAAGATTTTAGTGCTGCAATCTTAACCAATGGTATATTGCTTATTTACTACGTGCAATTGACGCAGATTACTAAATGAAAACAGATTAGGAAGGCACACGTTCTTGCTCTGGTATAACTGAATAAGCTGTAATGTTTGGAATGCAAACTCCACAGGGGAACATTAAAAAATATTGGTTTGTAAATTGAAGTCACTGAAAAGTAAATGTCAGCTATGAAAACATTTCCTTTAATATTACATTTTATATGTTGTTTAATCAGTCCCTCCTCCAGCTGAGGTCTGAATTATCATTAACTTTGTGGTTCAATAAATTATTAATACAAAATGGGAGAATCTAAGGCAAAGGTGGTGCTTTAGAGACTACAGAGCAGATGAAGAGCTACCACAACTCTTCACAGGGCCACAAATTTTGCTGTGAAGAGTTAATGCAGTAAAAGGGAACAGCTGGAGACTATTAAAAGCCTCATTAAAAGGAAGAAGCAGCAAACTGTTCTAATTGGGTCAGCTGACAGGTGGCTGTGCTTGAGCAGTGCCCTCCCGGCAGCTCAGTCCCAGCAGCAGAGATTGATGCTACTGTGTGATCCTTGATCCAGATCTACAGCTGCAAAGCTGTGCTGCAGCTTGGGACACATCATGGGACCTCCAGTGACCAATTCAAATCATCTCAGCACTAATATGTAACACAGGGAGCAAAATGACTAACTACTGTACGTGTGGTGACAAGTCAGGAAAATCACAGAGGGTGCATAAAGTGTTTATGCTATTAACTATCGCTCAGAACCCAGTAACTGAAACATGTACTTTTAAAATTTATATATTTAACTCCCTAATATCTGGTATGCACTGCACTGACACAGCCAAATAATTTTAACCTCTGCATACCTCAGACTTCCAGTCTAAACAACATTAACCAAGTTCACAAGACCCTCCTCAAAAGTTCCAAGGTTCAATCAATGCACATGTGTAGCCCCTCTGAGGTCCTCAGCAGAAAAATCCCACATCGAAATGAACCCTCTACTCCCCCCTCCACCAAACCTGCAGGCAGGCAACTCGCCCACTGCCTTTCCTGTACAGAAACACACTCATGAGAGTGTCAGTCAGGAGGTGGAGGCCTGGGCTCCACACCATGTTCTCTCCTGGAGGTCAGGTCTCTGGCAGACTGAAAGGCTTCATGAAACACATCTAAAGCCATGAAGGAGAAAGCCCAGTGTGTACTACTGATGACAATTCACAATACAATTAGCCATGGTTAAATATTTCTTTTATCCAGATAAAGGCAGGAACTGACACAGCTAGATGCTGTCAGCAGAACCACTGCAATTGGTGAAAGCATAGTTTTCAGACAGAAAATTTTTGGATATAAAGAATAATATTGGTTAAACTTATTTAGCGAATATTCTTATGCTAATAAAAAACAATGTAGTAATAAAAGGAAATTCTCAAAATTTAAGAATACAAAAAATTGTTATATGGAGTTTAACTGTTCAGCTTTTCCTGTGATTTTGTTTGAACTTTATGAAACAACCTAAACATATATTGGTTTAAATACCTAGCAAGAAAAGCCAATCTTTGCCACAGGAGAGGTCCCTATAATAAGAAATTTGACTTGAAAGTTCCCTGATGTCCTTTGAATTTTACTTCCCTCCTTTGCACTAATCCTAACATACTTTGTACAAATATTTTAACGTTTAATTTAAAAGACAAAAAGGCAGATGCTCCTTTATGGATTTACTTGCGTGAGTAATCTTTAGCATAACTGAGGCTGAATATTGTTAGAATTTTTTTATCTTTAGCTGAGAAAAGCATCTTTATTTTCAGACATGAGGCTGAAAAGTTATGCCAAGCCTGACAAGAGATGCAGTGCAAAATTAAATGCTAATTATAACAGAAAGCTGAAATGTCCTATAGTAAGGTGACATATTCTTAATTTACTGAATGATCTTTTTTATACAAAACCTCTCTCTTCTAATAAATGAGGTCAGAGATGTTTAGTTCTCGTACTTGAGTGAGTTAGGAGCCATGCTATTTGTGAGCCTAACAGAGGATAGAACTGCATAAAACCAGATATCCTGCAATTCAGGCAACAAGAAACATCCAATGCCACTTCACACACCTTCAGTCTTGGCTGTCTTAAATCAAAGTTTTAGCAAGTATTGAAGAAAGACAAAAAGCCCATACATGCCTTTTGTATTTGGTGCCTGATGCTCCAGTTGTAATAAAAACTAGGTAATTACTAACAAACCTTCTGGGAAGTACAATTTTCATACAACATTTTCAAATATTTACAGTAGTTTCTATCTTTATCAGGAGTGATGCATACCTTCTGCACTTTAAAGCCTTAAACTAGATCACCTAGTGCACACTCTTCTTCTGCTTGGTGCCAGCAGCACTCACAGGTGCACCGATAAGGGTTTACTTGCTTTACTGAAGCATATTTACTCTAAGAACTCCAGTTCAACCTGAAACACATTCACTGTGATGGATTTAAATTAAGTTTTGTGAGCTTATCTCGTCTTACAGGACCACAAGGTTAGGGCAACTTTGGCATGAGTGTGCCTGACACTCAACCTGAGGTGTTCACCACTGTTTCAGACCATTACCTCTTTGCCATACTCCGTTCTCATGCGATGCTGCTGTTTATTTTGGGGAAGCCTGGAAGTGACCTCTTTAGGTCCCTGACAGAAACTCATTCCAGCAGACAAAGTGCCAGGTCAGGGCAAGGAGGTGACTGATCTGAGTGTGAAGTCCCACATGGCAGCATCTGCCTCTGCCGTATCTGACTCGTGGAAAAAGGGCTTGTTTCCTATCCTGGCTTTCAATTAAATTTTGGTAAACACAGACATTTACCAAAACATTTGTAACAATTTATCTGCCTCTTGAATGAACAGTTGTTTCCTCTGAAAAGGAATCAAAGCCTGAAGCTCTAAAATGATCAGCGAACAGTGGGAATTTCTGTCTCCATTTCTGATCTTTGCAATGTCAGCAGTTCAGATTTCCAAACTTAAAGAACAGGGCCCAAGGTATTACAAGACTTCCAGGTTTTTTTCAATCTCCCCTTTTTTAAGGAATAGAATTGAAGACAGAGAATGTCTCCATTAAGGATATGACCACCCAATGGCCAAGCAAGACACAAAATCTGACCTTAAAATGCTTTTCCTCCCTTAAGAGCCTGTTCTATAGAGGTGCTGAGCTCCCACGCTTCCACGCTGCAGTTTCTGAGGGAAGATGCCCACTGCCCTCACCTTTTGAAGGGAGAAAGCCAGTGTTGGCAGCTGGATGGCCTGGAAAGGTTCCCAGTTGCTCACAGCACCATCCAAGAGATGGAAAGCCAGGAATAACATGGTTGAGAAAAGCACAATTAGCTTCTAATGCCCTAGTTTCAGAAGATGTATATCTTTCTGCAGGCAATCCTGTCTCTCCTGGAGTTAAGTTTTACAGCTTCTCTAGGCCATTTTGTAAGTCTGTAACTGCTGTCAACACAAGGTTTCTCTGGCTCTTCAGCAATGAGCTCAACCTTGTGGAGCAATCAGCAGTTTTCTATTTTCCTAGCTGTTGATCTGAGGCTTGATGAAAGAAAAAAATAAAAGCTTCTTGCATCCTGCCCCTAATTTCACATATATGCTCACAGTCAGGCACATCTCATCCCAAATGACTTGGGATTAATAGTGTTACCAATATAGAAACAATATAATACTCTAAATGTAAGCTTATCCTTCAAATAGCCTCCTATAAAAAAGGTTATGTTTTATGGTGAGTTTTCAATTTTAAAAAAAGAGGCAAAAATACCAGAGAAGAACTGCACAATGTACAAGGCTAGCATTCAGACCTGCCATCAGCCCTGTACTGAAGGGCTGCACTGCCTCATGCTCAGAGGCAAAATCAGTTGCTTTACATTCTTCCCAGCTAGATTAGGCAATTGATTTAGCAGACTTCTGAAGCTACCATTCCACAAAATCCATTACCTGAGTTTTAAAATATGTGCCAGCAGATTTCCTTGCACCACTGAGGAAAAGATTAAAATGCAGTCATGCAATATATTACGTGGCTGGATAGCACAAGTCTTAAAAATGCTTAACATTTGGAATGAGTGGCTTTTGTTAAAATGAATTTCACTGGCAGGTGGCCTATGCATTACTGTGACAGGAGCAACTGCCCTCTTCGAGCAGTGCAAGTGATAGCCAAAGTCTGCCAAGGAGGGATGGAGGACAGATGCTAAAAATGTTTCCAGGATCTAACATTGAATTACCAAGATAGAAAACCAAAATGAAAAAGCAAAACCGGTTTTTACAAAGGATGCTGATGTGCCTCAGACTGGCAAACAGCCTTTTGAACAAAATTACAACTGACCTTAGATGGCCACTTTATTTCTTTTATGTTATAGCTTTTGTACCAATCTGTGTATGGGTACTCGTGCACATGCTTATAAATAATTAATTTCTGAAAGAATATCCCAATGCAAATGAAAACGCAAGGTGATTTCCTTCTAGTATCTTTTAAAACAACACGAACAACAGAAATCAGATCTATTAATTTCAATTCTGCTTTAAGTAATATTTCACTGGGTGTACAATCACATCTTAAACTGCACAGGCGGTACTGAATTAATACCAGCTTTTACTGGCAGTCAGCTGTGAGTCGTGCCCATCACTGCACATTCCATTTCAAAAGAGAAGTAGAGGTGCTCAGTGAAGTACAGACTGTGCTGCTCATTTTTAACATTTTCAAAAAAGAAAACGTGATAGTGCTAACAAAGTAATAATGTAATAAAAAACACAATCCGTATTAATTTCTGCAAACCCATTTCTGTACCATTCACAGACAATCAAAGAAAAATCCATCCCCACAGTGTGAAAAGCAGTTGGGGCTGCCTCCTGACTGCACATCAGGAGGTCAAAACCTGCTTAGCTAACCCAGGGATCTCTTGGTAGCCCTAGATATATAGCAAATAAGAAATAATTTGCAACACTATTGAAATGAGTTTATATCTGTATAGCAGATGTCATTAAGGCTATACATAGCTACACTGATACCAGTTCCACCTTCAATTATTTGTAATTTATAAGCATATCTGTTTACAGGGCTTTGTATGACAAACAATAGTAGTGAAGTACAAAAGAAATCAACACAGCACTGTCAATCAGAAAGAAACAACAAACCTCCTTAGATCCATCTGACCTCAGCTCAGATTGAAACATGCTGTGTGGCAGTCATTCAGAGCTGTGCTCTCTACGGCTCACGCACACATCTTGTACTGCTGCCCGCCAAAACACCATCAAAATGTTCTCGCTTAGCTCTTCAAAAGCCACATTCTCTCTTGTTTTGATGTTACTTCTGGCCTGTGACATCTGTCGCGAGCCGAAGCCAGGGGGGCTACAGACCATCAAGCTGCCCTGTCACTGCTGTGTCACTGCACTCCCTGCAGGCTCAAGTGTGGCTAAAGGCTGAGTCAAATCAAACTGGATCTACATTACAGAGAGAGTAAGAATTAATTCCACCATTTTGTCTTCTTAGGGAGATGTTAGTGTGAATGCAAAGAGATCAGTGACAAACAAACCAACCAGCTCCCTAGCTTCTGTGTTTCTTATTTGGCATTTGTAGAAGTCCTACTGCCACAGGACTTTGGTCTGTGACAAAGGCTGACAGGCGCTACAACAGTTCAACAGCTGCACAAAATTAAAACTTATTATGAACACCTTATCCAGCATTATTGCTACCTTCTTAATCCAAAAAAGGCAACAAAACCAAAACAAGAACTGAGATCACAGCCCTGGTATAAAGAACACTATGCAGAACCTAACTGCAAGAACGTAAGAGGCATGGGCTCACTGAATTGCTCTGTTTCCCAAGTTGTCTCTGAAGCTACATAGTTACAGATATAGTTTCAACCTAAAAATCTGTCTGAATATTCACAGTGATAAATACAGTCAGAATTACTATGCCTAACCACTACTACATAGTACTTCACTATAGTGGAAATCAAACTCCTTGAAAGGACCATAATTCAACAGTAGCAATCTGGGACTTCCTGTTAGGTTACACAGTATCAAACTGGATCACTGAATGAATCAGCAACACTCTCCATGCTAAAGCTGACCCAACTAAGGGCCAGACCAGACAAAGACCAAAAAAAAGCAAGATGGAAGATGCCTCAGTCTCCCGCTTTTCAAGCATCCAGTTTGAACATCAGCATTATGTAACAATGCTGGGAAACCAGTAATCACAGCCTTTTATTTAAACATACCAGATATCTTTCTTCTTGCCTCATGCTTGGGGTACGGATCATGTGATTCTGTTCTCCTCTCCAGTCTCCGAAACGTCGAAAAAAATAATTGGATAAAAATCGATTGACAGGATCTCTAATAATATTGATGTACACGGGCTGGTCACCTCCAAACCTGGTAGGAAGAAAAATGGGTGAATCTCATCAGAAGGTTCCACACAGGCACACGTAACTGTCTTTCACCTGAATGTTTTCAAAGTACTCTCCTACAGAAGTTCCGAGCTTCTAAAAGGTTAGAGTAAGACTGAAACTTATAACCAGTTACCAAACCTTTGTAAAAGCACATAAGATCTCTTTATGATGAACAATAAATCTGGTGTCACATTAAGCTACATGTATACTACAAACACTGTAAGACCATTTTTCCCCCTGCGTCAATATTTTTGCTTCTTGAGTTTTCTCCTTGCTGTTTTCAGAAGAAAAGACTCCCGCAGCTGAAACCAAGAATCAGCATTTCTCCTTTCTTAACATTTTTCCCACCTGGGAAGTCATGTCAGAGCAGGCACCACCAAGCACGAACTGCCATTAGGCAGCCTTGGATCATCCTCACCTGTGCAGGAAGTGTAGAGATGTGCAAAGGATTTTGCAACATTCGAGCTTATTTCAAAAGGCTTCCTTTGGACGAACTGACAGATATGCATGGTATTTCCATCTTTATATTTGCTGGAACTTGTGCAGATCCTCCTCCCCTCACCCCCAGCCTGCACCACTGGCTGGATTTCAGGTTATTTTGTGCTTATGCAACAATACCGTATCCGTGTACTGCGCTTCATGACGATTTATTTTTTTCAAAGTCAATATGAAAATTCCTGCTTCAAAAAGAAATTAAGTAACCATTTCAAGTACACTCAAACCCAAGAAAAACAAAAGGGTAAAACCAGCTGTGACCTGGCTCTGCACAAAAGCAAATTGCAGCATAGGTTCCAGCACTTCAGAGAGGAGAAGATAAACCAGAGCAACCTAATCAGCTCAACTTCACCCTCTGTTATACTTCTGTTATACTGTTACACTCTGTTATACTTCTGTAAACTTCTGTTATACTTCCTCCTGGTAGTTAATAGCAAACACCTTCAGTTTAATAGACAAGCTACAAAATGAGGAAAGGAAGAAAAAGGAGCTTGAGAAGGCCTGTGATTATACTGTATTTTCAGGGTGTTATAATACTGAGAGCATATCTAACATTGATACACAGCATCAGTAGAACAGACCTAACTGGAAGAAAAAAAGGATAGCTGCTTTCACACCTCCACGGTCACAACTGAAAAATGGACTACAAATGCTGTCAGATAAAGAATAACATAAAACCTTTTTGAATTAACAACTTCATAGGATAAATTCAACTTGGAATTTGCATGATCAAAGAACATGAATTATTTTTTTCCTTCTTTCCCCACAATTTAGGAGAACAATTCCTACTACTAGCTTATGCTTTATTTCTGGGAGCTTGAGGACATAGCCATATTTAAGTATTTAGGTGCTCTTCTGATGATTTTCTGACTCACAACTGTAATATAGTCGATTAGAAGAGAGAAAACTGAAGACACCCTTTAGATTAAAAAAAAACAACAAACCTTCTGCTTCTCTTCATATTTTGAGTCAGATAAATAATTCAATAAGTATAATAAAATACCAGGGCTCATGATAAATATTTAAAAGCCATCAAAATTGTTTAAAAACATTAATTCTGGAAAAAAAAATAAAATAGAAGAGAAATATTCCACCCAGTTTCAACTGGATTTTTATTCTGCATGATTTCCCAAATCACTAAAATACAGTCTGCAAAGGCTTCTCATGAATAACTACACATATCAGTAATTTAATTGACCTCAACGTTGCAAGTTCACTGCCATAATTTGAAACTGCACAGACAGCATAAAACTTTTAAACAATCCAATTAAGAAGACAGATGCTTCTTGCTTCCTGATTAGTGCACAGCCCAGTTTAGACATGGGTGTGCAACAGAAGTACCCTGAATCAAGATTCCAAATTCTTCTCTGAGTTTGTCTTTCCTGCTTTTTGTCTATATAAACAAATAAAACCTACATTTAAAAAAAAAAAGGGCATTC
>NW_009953649.1:2398936-2408623 GCF_000747805.2 Chaetura pelagica
ATTCCTGCGAATATCATCAGACAATGAGGGGAAAAAGCTTTGACAGTATTTATTTAAATTGAAAGCTTTTGGTGAATGCCATGGATGGTAGCCATGAAAACTGAGTATTTCAAGTGAAATTTATGGCAAGAATAGGTTGCATCTAAATTACTGAACTCATTATCTTCTTGCTGCTTGATGCAGATCAGCAATAATCCAAAGACAAAGGCAGCGGAGAAGAGCAAAGCAAGGGGAAGCAATGAAGACAGTAAGAAGCGATGACCGCAGCAAGTTGTCTTCAGATTCGGACAGAAAAGATTCAGAGAAGCAAGACAGCAACAATATCCTGCCCTGGGTTTTGCAGTAAGCCTAAATGCTTCCCAGAAGAGAAAAGAAAAGCAGGCAGCTATTAGTTGTCTAGATAGAAATATTCAACACATATTGTCATTTCAGAAGTAAAGGGATGGGTTGGATTGCATAACGGAGCTACCAAAGTGTCAGAGCCTGTCTGACCTTCTGCTGGGAAGGTCATGTGTCTGAACATGTGAACAGTAAACCCAGTACCAGCAGCTCTGAGAGAAGAGGCACATGCAACCTTGTCTGTCCTGAGAGGACAGCTGAGGTGGGAGGTCACTCTTTCAAAGAGCTACAGAGGAACTTCTCACTTCTGAAATGGAGACCCTGCCCCTCCCAAAACACAGCTCCAATTTCTGATTTCCTGCCCACACTAACCAGCCTGGTCAACATGCAGCTGCAGTTGCTCCTCCAGGCAACCAGCAGGAAATGTTTAGAAAAATTGAGTCTGTTCTGGCTGTTATTCAAATATGTATTGTTTAAAAATATGGTTCATAATGCTTCAAATTCCAACCATTTGTTTCTGTGGACTGTACTGAAACTCTTTCATGGAAGCTAAGCAGCACCCACATGGCATAAAAAAATCATACTGGCTAAAAAAAAAATCAATAACTGTTCAGACAAAAAAAAGGGCAAATTTGTGCTCCATTTGCTCAAGTATGTTCTGCATATTTTTAGATATATACCAATCACAACATCCTAAATACTTCTTAGTTCTTTAGAGTGAAGATTTTCAAATTAACAACACCCAAATGAAAGTGCTCCTGTAAACAATAACATACTGTGCTGTCCTTATACATCATGTGACTGTAGTTATAATTGCATACCTATTGTGGAGGATTCAAAAAGGGATTCACAATTGTATTTTTCTAGGCTTGAGCAGAAGGCTTACCTTTTCTGAGTGGAATTAAGATTGGATCCTACATGATGAAGGTACCTGATCATTCTCATGCCTTGCACTACATCATTGCAACTGGATATAGTGGGCCAAGACGCTGCCACTCCAGCAGAGCTCTGATGGTCTGCAGGGCTCCTCCTGTACTTAACTTCTCCTAATTATTTAGTACATACTATTAAATCCCATTAGTATCAACTGCTCTGTTGTGACAGGTATATTTTTTAAGTTCTCATAAAAATAACTAGAATATTTGCAGGCTTCAATCAACAATACTTAGGTTCATTCATAATATCTTTCCCCATCCCTTTTTAAATAAAAGTAGAAAAAAAGGCTTAATAAATATGCCAGATGTTGCAAGTCTGCCCATAGAAAAATGTCTCTGATGAATTCCAATTGTACCATTTAAATGAGCAAAACCTTTGTTCAAAATAATTTACAAACCCCTTATGAGTTAAAAAAAAAATATTTAAAGATTCAATCAAAGCAATTTGCTTGGCTTTATAATGGAGGATCTCTCAGCTCCTAATATTTTTCATTTCACCCAGGAGGCTGCTGCATTTCTGTTAAGCACAAAACTCTTGGTACAAGTAGAAGCAGGCTTCTTCATTCCTGAGGGTAAACTGCACTCCTAAAGGAAAGGAAGACTCCTAACCTATTCTCCAGAAGAAAATGGACTACTTACCTTCTTTTAAGGTAAAAAGTCTCCCCTTAAACAAATGAATTAATTGGTTGTTAGAAATTCAATAAAATGGAAGAAAATAAGAACTAGCAGTCACCAGTTAATAGGCACAGGCATATTATGTCCTTAGGAGGCAC
This sequence comes from Chaetura pelagica, assembly GCF_000747805.2. Classification (NCBI taxonomy): domain Eukaryota; kingdom Metazoa; phylum Chordata; class Aves; order Apodiformes; family Apodidae; genus Chaetura; species Chaetura pelagica. The sequence goes on from NW_009953649.1 coordinate 2,400,984, forward strand.
TATTTCCTTTTACATCTTCATACAACTGAGAATCACATGCCAAGAACATAATTGCCCGGCAAGCTTCATTCATCAATGATGTTACATGTCCATTACCTGCTCTACAGCACAGCTTCAGGGGGAGGTCACATAAAGGCACTAACTTTCACCTTTTCAGAATCTACATCAAAATCTATATTCCTGAAATTGTATCTTGAAATGAAAAGTTATGATAATACCTTGTTTTAGCATGCGCTTGTGGCAAAGCAAACCTATTCTGCACACAAGGCACCAGGCACTTCTGGGATGCTCCAACAACCCTCCTCATGGACAAGCTGCAAACATTCCCAGAGGGATGGGCTGAGGGGTCATCTGCCTGGGACTACATGGTATTGCCAGCCTCCATAATCCAGGCCTTTATCTTCTTGCTTTTGTCTCTAGCACCACACTTCCAGCTTTTGCACCTTCACCCTAGGCAGTGGCCATGTTTTCAAGCTTTTCTTAGAATCAGGAGGGGAAACAAAGGAAAGTGAGTTGAGATAAATGTTCTCCTTTCAAAACTCCATCTTTGGCTGGCCTGGCCTTGAATGGGAGGCATGTGTGGGGATCCCAAATGCTCAGTGGTTCAAGGTTAACAGTAAAATAGTTCAAACTGGCAACACTACGCTCATTAATTACCCTTTCTGGAGCTGTGATTTCAACACTAGAATTTTCAGCTTCTGAAGTGATGTGTCTGGGTAATGTCACTGTAAAAACTGTAATCGAGTCTTCTGGCAATTGATTAACAAACTGCTTCAGACCAGCAAATGGCTACAAGATTATCCTATAAAGACATATTCCTCTGTTTCACTATCCTGTAAATTTCCCAGAATATTTTATGGTGTTCTGTCAGGTTTTTATGTTCATGCATGCAAAACAGTGAGTTTTTTACCTATGCTTTTCATCATGCTGAAGATATCAAAGTAGTTTAACAAAAAATTTGTAATGAATAGCATCAGCACTGATACAATCCTGCCTGGGTCTGTATAGCATCTCCAACTCAAGTAAAGGCAACACTTGAGAAGGAAATACTAATTCTGTTTTCATCTATGTAATGCAAAGTTAAAGCTGGAAACAAGTAAGAGAGAAAACACTAATTCTCCACAAAACACAAATAGCAGTTATAGTCAAACTCTGTATTATTTAAAACAACTTAATTCCAGATACCTTATATTCAAGACTTTTCAAAGATCTGGCTCAGAATCTCTCTGGACCTCTGATTAACATTTCATTGTAATTCAGACATGCAAATGTTGCACATTATATAGAAAAATCTCATTATAGATTATTACAATACATTTCCAGCAAATAGTAGAACAGCTGATACAGCTCTTTGGGAAGTATTAAATCAACAATCATGCTGTGTAGAAAAGATACAGCTTCAAAATTGGATGAGACCGCAGATTTGACAGAGACAGTTATGTTCACATAAAATCTTGTGGCTCAACTTCTTAGGAAGGTTTAATGCAAAGGGTGTTGCAATGCACTTGGCACTGCACATTCAACTTCTCGTATAAATACATTTATCAAGAGTGTCATGGGTGACTCCAGCTGTTCTGTGGAAATGGCTGTTGCAGAAAGCTACTCAACATAATGCTAAGAATGTCCATATGGAAACTGAAATACAGTAAATTGGGTATAATAAAAAAATCACTGTACCTTGGTGGCATATATCATGTATGCAATGTATAGAATATAAAAATCAATGTAACTGAAATTGAAAACACGGCTGCTCTGTCCCAGACGGGAAATTGCACCATCAAACTGAGGAAGCTGTGGGTATCATGCTCCACACTTTGCATCCACAGTTTGACATGATACACTGTGATTCAGAAGGTAAGCTCAAAACTGCTGATAACAAAGATATTGTTTCAGGTAACAAAGTTGCAAAAGGAGAGAATAACAAAGAGAGTAGTTTGCTGATTAAGAGCCACTTGAGCTCCAGGGCTAGCAAGGCATACGCATACATCATGCCCTATAGTATGGCAAATAAAACCCAAAGCATGTAGAATGAGAAGCAGAGGACACTCACCGAGAAGGAGCAGTCCTGGCAAGAACTTTCATGCCTCCACAGATTATCAGCACTGTGTGAGAATTCACAGGCCAGAATAACCCTAAATTTTCCTTGTTCTGATAAGGAAGAATAGAGAGGAGTAAAGACCTGGAATAGCACTGATGTGACCACTAACAGAGTTCATTTTAAGCAAAGCATGCACAAAGTTCACTGTGGTCTCAAGATGGATGAAAAAAATGTCTTGCAATGGGAACATGTCAAGAGATGGAAAACCTTCAGCTTGAAAAGAAAATGAGAAAAAACAGAAGACTGAGAGGGGACTGCACTACAGTGTGTGAGAAATTATACATGGAAGTTTATATAGGGGTAATTTTTGATAAAAGGAGTCTTTACATATTGGGCAGATGTACTCTGAGATCGAAGGAAAAGGAATCAGTTTGATTTCTCAGAAAAAATAAGGGGAAAAATAACTCACAATTTACAATACGAGAAAACAATTCAGTATTGGAAGAATTATGTAGGGCAACAGATTCTCTCCATTTCTGGTGCTTTTGAATCCAGACTTGAATTTCGTTTCTGAAAGATGAAACTTCAAGGTTTAAACCTAGATATTCTGTATCATGCATTACACAAGGGTGAGAAAGACTAGAAAGGACTAGAAAGCAACAATGGTGAACTAGTAACATAACAGATGAGGAGGACACTGAGACTCTCATTAGCTTTTTTTCCTCGGTCTTTAATGGCAACCCCTCTCCTCATGGCTCTCAGGTTGATGATCCACAAGATGGAGACCAGGGAGACAAAGTCCCTCCCACCGTAAGTGAAGACAAGGTTTGTGGCCATCTGAGGAACCTGAACACACACAAGGCCATGGGTCCTCGTGAGATGAATCCCAGAGATAGGCTGGAGAAGAGCTGCTCACTACAACATGTAACAATAGGACAAGGAGTAATAATTTTAAGCTAGAAACAGATAGATTTAGGTTTGACATTAGGAAAAAGTTCTTTAATATGAGGGTGGTGGATCACTGGAAGGTGTTGCCCACAGAGGTGGCTGAGGCCCCATCCCTGGAGACACTCAAGGTCAGGCTTCATGGGGCTCTGAGCAACCTGTTCCAGTGTGAGATGTCCCTGCTTATTCTAGGGGGTTGGACTAGATGACCTTTACAGGTCCCTTCCAACCAAGACATTCTTTGATTCTATTACTTGGGACTGCCACCATCCATCTTTTTCCTTGAAGGCAGGATCAGCTATGTGATTGCCACCAACAGCTACAAAATTCTCAAGTACAAGCAATTCTGATGCATTGCTGTACTTGTTGTTCAAGCCTTTTCCTAAATGTCTGATCTAGAACTTTGTCAATGTGATTTAAGGCCAACACTTTTGCTATCATTACTCATGAAGAAACATACAGTCCTTTTATCTCTGCAGAACTTTTTGAATATAAAACTCAAAAGTGATATCACAGTTCCCTCTTTCCAGTCTTTTCCATATTTTTTCTTTCTCTGCCCTTTCAATCTTTTTTTCACAGCTCATTTTTTTTTAATTCTGATAATTATCTTTTTTCTTTTTTTGAAGTAATCAACATAATTTTAAAATTCAGTTATTAACAAACTGGTAATATAATCTACAGTGTGAATATGAGCAAGGAAGCCTAACAACAGTAAAAAAAGGATAGCTTTTAGGTGTTATGCTTGATCCCACCTTCCGTAACTGAATTTCAAGCAACCAAGTCCATTCTGAGAATATCATATTACCAGTGGAATGAAAGCTAGAAGGTCTATTATGTGAAGAGCATGGAAAATCCAGGGAAATAAATTTAAAATCAGATAATCTGAAAATCTGTGGAAAAACTCACTGTAGAGAAATGTTTTTTTAAAAAATAAACCCTTAAAAACCCCTCAGACCATACAAAGGTCAAACTGCAAGTTAGATTTGTGCTTAGCCCTCCATCAAGTCACACTTAAAAAACATCATTACACACTCACACCATTAAAAAAATGCAGTATAAAAAAAGGAAAAAAAGATCTAGGAGGGATTACAGCACCATGTGGCCATTCATAAAATGTGTACTTTACAAGGCAGACCTCACATGACGGTAGAAAGTGTTTCATGATGTGTTAGTGAAAAAGTATAGATTGTAATGAACACACATAAAGACACAGTGTTAAGGCCGTCCACAGAAGTTTAGCTGACATTTCCCTACTTTCAAGAGCTTACCCAGAGGGTAATAATTTTTTTGTTACCCTATGTTTAATGACAGTCCCTAGGTGTGTATGGTGGTTTTTTTTAAAGGAGAAAAAAATCCACAACATGAAACTACTTCATTAGATAATCTTTGCCTGCAATCATTGTTTCAAGATGTTGATTCCAGGAGGCATTCAAAGAACCAATTCCTCCCTCAGCTGAGCTGCACAGAATCACTGCGAGCTGATGGAACTACTGTTGTTCATACAAAATATACCTGAGTTTGCATACAAAAGGGTCATGGACATTCAGCATCTTGTTATAGCTGCTCTACCCATTTGTGCAGGACACTACTTTCAAAGGTTAGTGGTGCATGGTTAAAACACATGAACAGGTATGTTCTGCAAAACATCTAAGTTCTGTGTGATATTACTTGTCCAGCGAAAAGGAAAAACAAGAATCCTCAAGTTATTAATGAAGTGTTGTGACAACTATGCCATGATTGTTTTAAGTCAATGAAAACTGCATTGCAGATTTCTCTTGATTTTACAGACCTCTTACCAGCCTATAAAAAAATCAAAAGTGAAATTCTTTTCCAAATCAGTGGTTCAAAGACACGTACATAGGTTAATTCATGGCAAAGCAACATAATTATTTGCCCATAAAAATTGTAAATGTGTCCTCCAACTATCATGAACAGTCAACAAGCTAACATGCAAGGCCTCCAAACACCATGCTGCTAGCACAGTGTTCTCCTGCTTTGAAAAGCACAGCTTATTCACATGACATATAGACAATTATTTGTGATTTCCCTCCTTTTTGTTTGTTGGCTATGGACACATTTTACAGAGCCCAAGAACAGGGAATGCTGTGATGTCAAAGTGCTGTGTTAAACCACAATTTTTAGAGCTGATTCTGCATGAGAAAAATAACACAAAACTGATGATTAATGACAAAATCTGAACAATATTCATAGAAGTTTTGTTTTGGGCTTATCCAGACTGAATCTCTGTGTATCCCTGCCTTCAAACAGCATGTGATTTACTGCTACCCATACCTCAGAATTCAGGTCAGAGTTGAAGGAGACTGTCCAAACCGATCAGCAGTGCAGCATGTGACACTGTCTGCCTGTAACAGCCTGATTTACTCATTTTCATTAGGTAGTGCTGGCCATTGTGTCTGTTTTTAAAAAGCAATATTTACATATATATATAAATAATCAGTAATGCCAATACAGACTGTCTACCAAAAAAGACTTTTTCAAGAAAAACAAGAACTTTAGACATTAACTCTGCTAATGAATAACAGAAAATCAGAACTATTTCTTATGCTGATTCCAGGGACTAAGGAAGTACCTTCCCATGCAGAAGACCCAACAGATCCTTCTTGCCTCCCGAAAACCTGTCCCTTCTCACGCCTCATGCACTGAACATGGGTTGGCATCCAAGCAGGGCACAGAGAGGTGGCTGCTGTATGTGGCCCAACAGAAGGTCCAGCAGGTCTGTGTTGCTTGGCTTTACCTTCAGCAGATGTACCTGCAGCAGTATGATTGTCTCTGAGTCTTCTACTGGCCTTCCAAACATTTGGTTTGAAAGTGGCCAATGGGTTCAGAAATTATCTAGGAATTAGGTGTGGGGGAAAACTAGGAAGACATGCAGAAGAGCTGGAACGGCTGTATGAGTTTTATTTCATTAGAAAATTATGCTAGAAGGGAAGAGTTGTCCCCTGCTCTCCAACACATGCACACATGTACTAAATACACACAGCAGACATTAAACTGCATCTAAAAGGAGGAAGAGTGCAGCAGCCTGACGGCACAGAAAGGAAGACTCCTCACATATTAATGCTGGGCAACCATTAATACTGTCTTTGAACAAATAAGATACACCGAACTGAATAATTAGGACTAATTAAAATGTAAGATTAACTTGAGTCCATGCTTTATCTGTGCATTGCCTTAACACATCATAGGAAGTTTTAAAGGAGATTATTCCCTAGTGACCTATAACTACTGCAGAAAGTAAAGAATTCATGGTTCCAGTGAGACATGAAAAAGCCTGTTTCTCTCACTGGGTGGTCTTTTCAATGCTTCTCCCTCCTATGACTTTACTCTGACCCAATAAACCAGCCTTTAAACAAGCAAAAGTCACTTACCAGTCACTGGTAGAGGCATATCTTTAGGTTTTTATGCATTCCCTCTGTAATGTTCATTTACTTTGAGACAGGAGGGAGCAGTCAAGCTTCCCACTCAGCCTGCGCTGGGGTCTGTAAATGCATGCTCGAAAGCTAACAGTTCTGTGTCAGAGGGAGGAAAGCTGCCTTCCCATGTCCAAAACAGGAGTTGCACAATTCTCCCCATCCCTGACTCATCCTGACCCAAAACTGTGGCCTCACCACCCCCTGCGTGTTCCTGCAAATGTTCTTCCTGCTTCTCTGAAATCTGTGACACTTGGAGCACACATCAAGCATCTTGAGTAGCTGCCCAAAGACTGTTATAGTTAATTAGTTCAGCAGAAGATTACTAAGAGGTCAAGTGGGGTTCTTCCACAAACTTAAACTTCTTCCTGCTTCATTTTTTCTCAGGTTAAATAAACAGATTACAAGTGGCGTTTATGATAAAGCACAGCAAACAACCTGCAGCTATCCTGAAATAGCTTTTTGTCTCTCTGTAGGTTATTTCAGTTCTTCACAGCTTCCCAATCTAACACTGTCTTGCTTGGATCAACCACTAACACCTTCAATCTCAGCAAATGTATCAGTGTTTAAATCTTTATCTGCTTATAGTAGAGACATTCAATAATTGCTTCTGATTGACATTTTGGATGTTCTTCTCAGCAACTTTAGTATATAAACTTTAATTCAGTATTTTTACTAATGTAATGCCTCCCACAAATATTTTTAAATACATGCAGCATTGACTTTGAAAAAGAATTGGAATATGACAAAGTTAAATGATAGCTGTTACCCTGGTCCTGCCATGCGCCCTTTTCAGGCACATATTCCTGCATGGAAGCAAATCTCCCGAATTTCTGAGTTCTGCACAAATGCAGGTGGGTGTCTCTGTCCTGTGCATTGCAGACCACAATACAGGTTATGACTGACAAATCCTAGCACTCCTTACACATGTGACAAGAAAAGGTCTTTGTCTTGGTTTTGGGGTTTGTTTTTTTTTGTTCGCCTTTTTTTTTTAACATAGGCCAATAAATCTCAGCATTCTCAGAGTACACATATATATCATGGGAGGTTTTCTTCTTTTTTATTTTTATTCAAATAATTTTCTAATTTACAACATCCACTGCAGTAGGACAGCAGCTAGTAATTTTACATGCTTCATGTAGCTCATTTTTCCCCCGTGGTTAACACATCTTAAGAATAAGGAATGAAGGACATTTCTATAGCATGGGAAAGGGCAGCCTGCTGAA